>NW_027440191.1:0-225775 GCF_031893055.1 Leptodactylus fuscus
TCCTCAGTATTACCTAGGGTCTCCATCTTCCCTCCTCTACCTCAGTATTACCTAGGGTCTCCATCTTCTCTCCTGTACCTCAGTATTACCTAGGGTTTCCATCTTCTCTCCTGTACCTCAGTATTACCTAGGGTCTCCATCTTCCCTCCTCGTACCTCAGTATTACCTAGGGTCTCCATCTTCTCTCCTGTACCTCAGTATTACCTAGGGTCTCCATCTTCTCTCCTGTACCTCAGTATTACCTAGGGTCTCCATCTTCCCTCCTATACCTCAGTATTACCTAGGGTCTCCATCTTCCCTCCTCTACCTCAGTATTACCTAGGGTCTCCATCTTCCCTCCTATAACCTCAGTATTACCTAGGGTCTCCATCTTCTCTCCTCTACCTCAGTATTACCTAGGGTCTCCATCTTCTCTCCTGTACCTCAGTATTACCTAGGGTCTCCATCTTCTCTCCTGTACCTCAGTAATACCTAGGGTCTCCATCTTCTCTCCTCTACCTCAGTATTACCTAGGGTCTCCATCTTCTCTCCTGTACCTCAGTATTACCTAGGGTCTCCATCTTCTCCTGTACCTCAGTATTACCTAGGGTCTCCATCTTCTCTCCTCTACCTCAGTATTACCTAGGGTCTCCATCTTCCCTCCTGTACCTCAGTATTACCTAGGGTCTCCATCTTCTCTCCTGTACCTCAGTATTACCTAGGGTCTCCATCTTCTCTCCTATACCTCAGTATTACCTAGGGTCTCCATCTTCTCTCCTGTACCTCAGTATTACCTAGGGTCTCCATCTTCTCTCCTGTACCTCAGTATTACCTAGGGTCTCCATCTTCTCTCCTCTACCTCAGTATTACCTAGGGTCTCCATCTTCTCTCCTGTACCTCAGTATTACCTAGGGTCTCCATCTTCTCTCCTGTACCTCAGTATTACCTAGGGTCTCCATCTTCTCTCCTCTACCTCAGTATTACCTAGGGTCTCCATCTTCCCTCCTCTACCTCAGTATTACCTAGGGTCTCCATCTTCTCTCCTGCTACCTCAGTATTACCTAGGGTCTCCATCTTCCCTCCTCTACCTCAGTATTACCTAGGGTCTCCATCTTCTCTCCTCTACCTCAGTATTACCTAGGGTCTCCATCTTCTCTCCTGTACCTCAGTATTACCTAGGGTCTCCATCTTCCCTTCTGTACCTCAGTATTACCTAGGGTCTCCATCTTCTCTCCTGTACATCAGTATTACCTAGGGTCTCCATCTTCCCTTCTGTACCTCAGTATTACCTAGGGTCTCCATCTCTCCTGTACCTCAGTATTACCTAGGGTCTCCATCTTCTCTCCTGTACATCAGTATTACCTAGGGTCTCCATCTTCCTTCTGTACCTCAGTATTACCTAGGGTCTCCATCTCTCCTGTACCTCAGTATTACCTAGGGTCTCCATCTTCCTTCGTCTACCTCAGTATTACCTAGGGTCTCCATCTTCTCTCCTGTACCTCAGTATTACCTAGGGTCTCCATCTTCTCTCCTGTACCTCAGTATTACCTAGGGTCTCCATCTTCTCTCCTGTACCTCAGTATTACCTAGGGTCTCCATCTTCTCTCCTGTACCTCAGTATTACCTAGGGTCTCCATCTTCTCTCCTCGTACCTCAGTATTACCTAGGGTCTCCATCTTCTCTCCTGTACCTCAGTATTACCTAGGGTCTCCATCTTCTCTCCTGTACCTCAGTATTACCTAGGGTCTCCATCTTCTCTCCTCTACCTCAGTATTACCTAGGGTCTCCATCTTCTCTCCTGTACCTCAGTATTACCTAGGGTCTCCATCTTCCCTCCTGCTACCTCAGTATTACCTAGGGTCTCCATCTTCTCTCCTCTACCTCAGTATTACCTAGGGTCTCCATCTTCTCCTACTCTACCTCAGTATTACCTAGGGTCTCCATCTTCTCTCCTGTACCTCAGTATTACCTAGGGTCTCCATCTTCCCTCCTCTACCTCAGTAATACCTAGGGTCTCCATCTTCTGTCCTGTACCTCAGTATTACCTAGGGTCTCCATCTTCTCTCCTCTACCTCAGTATTACCTAGGGTCTCCATCTTCTCTCCTCTACCTCAGTATTACCTAGGGTCTCCATCTTCTCTCCTGTACCTCAGTACTACCTAGGGTCTCCATCTTCTCTCCTCTACCTCAGTATTACCTAGGGTCTCCATCTTCTCTCCTCTACCTCAGTATTACCTAGGGTCTCCATCTTCCTCCTGCTACCTCAGTATTACCTAGGGTCTCCATCTTCTCTCCTCTACCTCAGTATTACCTAGGGTCTCCATCTTCCCTCCTGTACCTCAGTATTACCTAGGGTCTCCATCTTCTCTCCTCGTACCTCAGTATTACCTAGGGTCTCCATCTTCTCTCCTGTACCTCAGTATTACCTAGGGTCTCCATCTTCTCTCCTGTACCTCAGTATTACCTAGGGTCTCCATCTTCTCTCCTCTACCTCAGTATTACCTAGGGTCTCCATCTTCTCTCCTCTACCTCAGTATTACCTAGGGTCTCCATCTTCTCTCCTGTACCTCAGTATTACCTAGGGTCTCCATCTTCCCTCCTGTACCTTAGTATTACCTAGGGTCTCCATCCTCTCTCCTGTACCTCAGTATTACCTAGGGTCTCCATCTTCTCTCCTGTACCTCAGTATTACCTAGGGTCTCCATCTTCTCTCCTGTACCTCAGTATTACCTAGGGTCTCCATCTTCTCTCCTGTACCTCAGTATTACCTAGGGTCTCCATCTTCCCTCCTGTACCTCAGTATTACCTAGGGTCTCCATCTTCCCTCCTGTACCTCAGTATTACCTAGGGTCTCCATCTTCTCTCCTGTACCTCAGTATTACCTAGGGTCTCCTTTTTCTCTCCTCTACCTCAGTATTACCTAGGGTCTCCATTTCTCTCCTGTACCTCAGTATTACCTAGGGTCTCCATCTTCTCTCCTGTACCTCAGTATTACCTAGGGTCTCCTTCTTCTCTCCTGTACCTCAGTATTACCTAGGGTCTCCATCTTCTCTCCTCTACCTCAGTATTACCTAGGGTCTCCATCTTCTCTCCTTGTACCTCAGTATTACCTAGGGTCTCCATCTTCGCTCCTCTACCTCAGTATTACCTAGGGTCTCCATCTTCTCTCCTCTACCTCAGTATTACCTAGGGTCTCCATCTTCTCTCCTGTACCTCAGTATTACCTAGGGTCTCCATCTTCCCTCCTCTACCTCAGTATTACCTAGGGTCTCCATCTTCTCTCCTGTACCTCAGTATTACCTAGGGTCTCCATCTTCCCTCCTCTACCTCAGTATTACCTAGGGTCTCCATCTTCTCTCCTGTACCTCAGTATTACCTAGGGTCTCCATCTTCTCTCCTCTACCTCAGTATTACCTAGGGTCTCCATCTTCTCTCCTCTACCTCCGTATTACCTAGGGTCTCCATCTTCTCTCCTGTACCTCAGTATTACCTAGGGTCTCCATCTTCTCTCCTGTACCTCAGTATTACCTAGGGTCTCCATCTTCTCTCCTCTACCTCAGTATTACCTAGGGTCTCCATCTTCTCTCCTGTACCTCAGTATTACCTAGGGTCTCCATCTTCCCTTCTCTACCTCAGTATTACCTAGGGTCTCCATCTTCTCTCCTGTACCTCAGTATTACCTAGGGCCTCCATCTTCTCTCCTCTACCTCAGTATTACCTAGGGTCTCCATCTTCCCTCCTCTACCTCAGTATTACCTAGGGTCTCCATCTTCCCTCCTGTACCTCAGTATTACCTAGGGTCTCCATCTTCTCTCCTGTACCTCAGTATTACCTAGGGTCTCCATCTTCTCTCCTCTACCTCAGTATTACCTAGGGTCTCCATCTTCTCTCCTCTACCTCAGTATTACCTAGGGTCTCCATCTTCTCTCCTCTACCTCAGTATTACCTAGGGTCTCCATCTTCTCTCCTGTACCTCAGTATTACCTAGGGTCTCCATCTTCTCTCCTCTACCTCAGTATTACCTAGGGTCTCCATCTTCCCTCCTGTACCTCAGTATTACCTAGGGTCTCCATCTTCCCTCCTGTACCTTAGTATTACCTAGGGTCTCCATCTTCTCTCCTGTACCTCAGTATTACCTAGGGTCTCCATCTTCCCTCCTGTACCTCAGTATTACCTAGGGTCTCCATCTTCTCTCCTGTACCTCAGTATTACCTAGGGTCTCCTTCTTCTCTCCTGTACCTCAGTATTACCTAGGGTCTCCATCTTCTCTCCTCTACCTCAGTATTACCTAGGGTCTCCATCTTCTCTCCTGTACCTCAGTATTACCTAGGGTCTCCATCTTCTCTCCTCTACCTCAGTATTACCTAGGGTCTCCATCTTCTCTCCTCTACCTCAGTATTACCTAGGGTCTCCATCTTCTCTCCTGTACCTCAGTATTACCTAGGGTCTCCATCTTCTCTCCTGTACCTCAGTATTACCTAGGGTCTCCATCTTCTCTCCTCTACCTCAGTAATACCTAGGGTCTCCATCTTCTCTCCTGTACCTCAGTATTACCTAGGGTCTCCATCTTCTCTCCTGTACCTCAGTATTACCTAGGGTCTCCATCTTCTCTCCTGTACCTCAGTATTACCTAGGGTCTCCATCTTCCCTCCTCTACCTCAGTATTACCTAGGGTCTCCATCTTCTCTCCTGTACCTCAGTATTACCTAGGGTCTCCATCTTCCCTCCTGTACCTCAGTATTACCTAGGGTCTCCATCTTCTCTCCTCTACCTCAGTATTACCTAGGGTCTCCATCTCTCCTGTACCTCAGTATTACCTAGGGTCTCCATCTTCTCTCCTGTACCTCAGTATTACCTAGGGTCTCCATCTTCTCTCCTGTACCTCAGTAATACCTAGGGTCTCCATCTTCTCTCCTCTACCTCAGTATTACCTAGGGTCTCCATCTTCTCTCCTCTACCTCAGTATTACCTAGGGTCTCCATCTTCTCTCCTCTACCTCAGTATTACCTAGGGTCTCCATCTTCTCTCCTGTACCTCAGTATTACCTAGGGTCTCCATCTTCCCTCCTCTACCTCAGTATTACCTAGGGTCTCCATCTCTCCTGTACCTCAGTATTACCTAGGGTCTCCATCTTCTCTCCTCTACCTCAGTATTACCTAGGGTCTCCATCTTCCCTCCTCTACCTCCGTATTACCTAGGGTCTCCATCTTCTCTCCTGTACCTCAGTATTACCTAGGGTCTCCATCTTCCCTCCTCTACCTCAGTATTACCTAGGGTCTCCATCTTCTCTCCTGTACCTCAGTATTACCTAGGGTCTCCATCTTCCCTCCTGTACCTCAGTATTACCTAGGGTCTCCATCTTCTCTCCTCTACCTCAGTATTACCTAGGGTCTCCATCTCTCCTGTACCTCAGTATTACCTAGGGTCTCCATCTTCTCTCCTGTACCTCAGTATTACCTAGGGTCTCCATCTTCTCTCCTGTACCTCAGTAATACCTAGGGTCTCCATCTTCTCTCCTCTACCTCAGTATTACCTAGGGTCTCCATCTTCTCTCCTCTACCTCAGTATTACCTAGGGTCTCCATCTTCTCTCCTCTACCTCAGTATTACCTAGGGTCTCCATCTTCTCTCCTGTACCTCAGTATTACCTAGGGTCTCCATCTTCCCTCCTCTACCTCAGTATTACCTAGGGTCTCCATCTCTCCTGTACCTCAGTATTACCTAGGGTCTCCATCTTCTCTCCTGTACCTCAGTATTACCTAGGGTCTCCATCTTCCCTCCTCTACCTCAGTATTACCTAGGGTCTCCATCTTCTCTCCTGTACCTCAGTATTACCTAGGGTCTCCATCTTCTCTCCTGTACCTCAGTATTACCTAGGGTCTCCATCTTCTCTCCTGTACCTCAGTATTACCTAGGGTCTCCATCTTCTCTCCTCTACCTCAGTATTACCTAGGGTCTCCATCTTCTCTCCTCTACCTCAGTATTACCTAGGGTCTCCATCTTCTCTCCTGTACCTCAGTATTACCTAGGGTCTCCATCTTCTCTCCTGTACCTCAGTATAACCTAGGGTCTCCATCTTCTCTCCTGTACCTCAGTATTACCTAGGGTCTCCATCTTCTCTCCTCTACCTCAGTATTACCTAGGGTCTCCATCTTCCCTCCTGTACCTCAGTATTACATAGGGTCTCCATCTTCTCTCCTGTACCTCAGTATTACCTAGGGTCTCCATCTTCTCTCCTGTACCTCAGTATTACCTAGGGTCTCCATCTTCTCTCTTGTACCTCAGTATTACCTAGGGTCTCCATCTTCTCTCTTGTACCTCAGTATTACCTAGGGTCTCCATCTTCTCTCCTGTACCTCAGTATTAACTAGGGTCTCCATCTTCCCTCCTGTACCTCAGTATTACCTAGGGTCTCCATCTTCTCCCCTCTACCTCAGTATTACCTAGGGTCTCCATCTTCTCTCCTGTACCTCAGTATTAACTAGGGTCTCCATCTTCCCTCCTGTACCTCAGTATTACCTAGGGTCTCCATCTTCTCTCCTCTACCTCAGTATTAACTAGGGTCTCCACATCTTCTCTCCTCTACCTCAGTATTCCCTAGGGTCTCCATCTTCTCTCCTGTACCTCAGTATTACCTAGGGTCTCCATCTTCTCTCCTGTACCTCAGTATTACCTAGGGTCTCCATCTTCTCTCTTGTACCTCAGTATTACCTAGGGTCTCCATCTTCTCTCTTGTACCTCAGTATTACCTAGGGTCTCCATCTTCTCTCTTGTACCTCAGTATTACCTAGGGTCTCCATCTTCTCTCCTGTACCTCAGTATTACCTAGGGTCTCCATCTTCTCTCCTCTACCTCAGTATTACCTAGGGTCTCCATCTTCCTCCTGTACCTCAGTATTACCTAGGGTCTCCATCTTCCTCCTGTACCTCAGTATTACCTAGGGTCTCCATCTTCTCTCCTCTACCTCAGTATTACCTAGGGTCTCCATCTCTCCTGTACCTCAGTATTACCTAGGGTCTCCATCTTCTCTCCTGTACCTCAGTATTACCTAGGGTCTCCATCTTCTCTCCTGTACCTCAGTAATACCTAGGGTCTCCATCTTCTCTCCTCTACCTCAGTATTACCTAGGGTCTCCATCTTCTCTCCTCTACCTCAGTATTACCTAGGGTCTCCATCTTCTCTCCTGTACCTCAGTATTACCTAGGGTCTCCATCTTCCCTCCTCTACCTCCGTATTACCTAGGGTCTCCATCTTCTCTCCTGTACCTCAGTATTACCTAGGGTCTCCATCTTCTCTCCTGTACCTCAGTATTACCTAGGGTCTCCATCTTCTCTCCTCTACCTCAGTATTACCTAGGGTCTCCATCTTCTCTCCTGTACCTCAGTATTACCTAGGGTCTCCATCTTCTCTCCTGTACCTCAGTATTATTTAGGGTCTCCATCTTCGCTCCTTACCTCAGTATTACCTAGGGTCTCCATCTTCTCTCCTGTACCTCAGTATTAACTAGGGTCTCCATCTTCCCTCCTGTACCTCAGTATTACCTAGGGTCTCCATCTTCTCCCCTCTACCTCAGTATTACCTAGGGTCTCCATCTTCTCTCCTCTACCTCAGTATTAACTAGGGTCTCCATCTTCTCTCCTCTACCTCAGTATTCCCTAGGGACTCCATCTTCTCTCCTGTACCTCAGTATTACCTAGGGTCTCCATCTTCTCTCCTGTACCTCAGTATTACCTAGGGTCTCCATCTTCTCTCTTGTACCTCAGTATTACCTAGGGTCTCCATCTTCTGTCCTGTACCTCAGTATTACCTAGGGTCTCCATCTTCCCTCCTGTACCTCAGTATTACCTAGGGTCTCCATCTTCTCTCCTCTACCTCAGTATTACCTAGGGTCTCCATCTCTCCTGTACCTCAGTATTACCTAGGGTCTCCATCTTCTCTCCTGTACCTCAGTATTACCTAGGGTCTCCATCTTCTCCCCTGTACCTCAGTATTACCTAGGGTCTCCATCTTCTCTCCTGTACCTCAGTATTACCTAGGGTCTCCATCTTCTCTCCTCTACCTCAGTATTACCTAGGGTCTCCATCTCTCCTGTACCTCAGTATTACCTAGGGTCTCCATCTTCTCCCCTGTACCTCAGTATTACCTAGGGTCTCCATCTTCGCTCCTGTACCTCAGTATTACCTAGGGTCTCCATCTTCTCTCCTCTACCTCAGTATTACCTAGGGTCTCCATCTTCTCTCCTGTACCTCAGTATTACCTAGGGTCTCCATCTTCCCTCCTCTACCTCCGTATTACCTAGGGTCTCCATCTTCTCTCCTGTACCTCAGTATTACCTAGGGTCTCCATCTTCTCTCCTGTACCTCAGTATTACCTAGGGTCTCCATCTTCTCTCCTGTACCTCAGTATTACCTAGGGTCTCCATCTTCTCTCCTGTACCTCAGTATTACCTAGGGTCTCCATCTTCTCTCCTGTACCTCAGTGTTACCTAGGGTCTCCATCTTCTCTCCTGTACCTCAGTATTACCTAGGGTCTCCATCTTCTCTCCTGTACCTCAGTATTAACTAGGGTCTCCATCTTCTCTCCTGTACCTCAGTATTACCTAGGGTCTCCATCTTCTCTCCTCTACCTCAGTATTACCTAGGGTCTCCATCTTCCCTCCTGTACCTCAGTATTACATAGGGTCTCCATCTTCTCTCCTGTACCTCAGTATTACCTAGGGTCTCCATCTTCTCTCCTGTACCTCAGTATTACCTAGGGTCTCCATCTTCTCTCTTGTACCTCAGTATTACCTAGGGTCTCCATCTTCTCTCCTCTACCTCAGTATTACCTAGGGTCTCCATCTTCTCTCCTGTACCTCAGTATTACCTAGGGTCTCCATCTTCGCTCCTGTACCTCAGTATTACCTAGGGTCTCCATCTTCTCTCCTGTACCTCAGTATTACCTAGGGTCTCCATCTTCTCTCCTGTACCTCAGTATTATTTAGGGTCTCCATCTTCGCTCCTGTACCTCAGTATTACCTAGGGTCTCCATCTCTCCTGTACCTCAGTATTACCTAGGGTCTCCATCTTCTCTCCTGTACCTCAGTATTAACTAGGGTCTCCATCTTCCCTCCTGTACCTCAGTATTACCTAGGGTCTCCATCTTCTCCCCTCTACCTCAGTATTACCTAGGGTCTCCATCTTCTCTCCTCTACCTCAGTATTAACTAGGGTCTCCATCTTCTCTCCTCTACCTCAGTATTACCTAGGGTCTCCATCTTCTCTCCTGTACCTCAGTATTACCTAGGGTCTCCATCTTCTCTCCTCTACCTCAGTATTACCTAGGGTCTCCATCTTCCTCCTGTACCTCAGTATACCTAGGGTCTCCATCTTCCCTCCTGTACCTCAGTATTACCTAGGGTCTCCATCTTCTCTCCTCTACCTCAGTATTACCTAGGGTCTCCATCTCTCCTGTACCTCAGTATTACCTAGGGTCTCCATCTTCTCTCCTGTACCTCAGTATTACCTAGGGTCTCCATCTTCTCTCCTGTACCTCAGTAATACCTAGGGTCTCCATCTTCTCTCCTCTACCTCAGTATTACCTAGGGTCTCCATCTTCTCTCCTCTACCTCAGTATTACCTAGGGTCTCCATCTTCTCTCCTGTACCTCAGTATTACCTAGGGTCTCCATCTTCCCTCCTCTACCTCCGTATTACCTAGGGTCTCCATCTTCTCTCCTGTACCTCAGTATTACCTAGGGTCTCCATCTTCTCTCCTGTACCTCAGTATTACCTAGGGTCTCCATCTTCTCTCCTCTACCTCAGTATTACCTAGGGTCTCCATCTTCTCTCCTGTACCTCAGTATTACCTAGGGTCTCCATCTTCTCTCCTGTACCTCAGTATTACCTAGGGTCTCCATCTTCTCTCCTGTACCTCAGTATTACCTAGGGTCTCCATCTTCTCTCCTGTACCTCAGTATTACCTAGGGTCTCCATCTCTCCTGTACCTCAGTATTACCTAGGGTCTCCATCTTCTCTCCTGTACCTCAGTATTACCTAGGGTCTCCTTCTTCTCTCCTGTACCTCAGTATTACCTAGGGTCTCCATCTTCTCTCCTCTACCTCAGTATTACTTAGGGTCTCCATCTTCTCTCCTGTACCTCAGTATTACCTAGGGTCTCCATCTTCTCTCCTCTACCTCAGTATTACCTAGGGTCTCCATCTTCTCTCCTGTACCTCAGTATTACCTAGGGTCTCCATCTTCTCTCCTCTACCTCAGTATTACCTAGGGTCTCCATCTTCTCTCCTCTACCTCAGTAATACCTAGGGTCTCCATCTTCTCTCCTGTACCTCAGTATTACCTAGGGTCTCCATCTTCTCTCCTCTACCTCAGTAATACCTAGGGTCTCCATCTTCTCTCCTGTACCTCAGTATTACCTAGGGTCTCCATCTTCTCTCCTGTACCTCAGTATTACCTAGGGTCTCCATCTTCTCTCCTGTACCTCAGTATTACCTAGGGTCTCCATCTTCCCTCCTCTACCTCAGTATTACCTAGGGTCTCCATCTTCTCTCCTGTACCTCAGTATTACCTAGGGTCTCCATCTTCCCTCCTCTACCTCAGTAATTACCTAGGGTCTCCATCTTCTCTCCTGTACCTCAGTATTACCTAGGGTTTCCATCTTCTCTCCTGTACCTCAGTATTACCTAGGGTCTCCATCTTCCTCCTCTACCTCAGTATTACCTAGGGTCTCCATCTTCTCTCCTGTACCTCAGTATTACCTAGGGTCTCCATCTTCTCTCCTGTACCTCAGTATTACCTAGGTCTCCATCTTCCCTCCTATACCTCAGTATTACCTAGGGTCTCCATCTTCTCTCCTCTACCTCAGTATTACCTAGGGTCTCCATCTCTCCTGTACCTCAGTATTACCTAGGGTCTCCATCTTCTCTCCTGTACCTCAGTAATACCTAGGGTCTCCATCTTCTCTCCTCTACCTCAGTATTACCTAGGGTCTCCATCTTCTCTCCTGTACCTCAGTATTACCTAGGGTCTCCATCTTCTCTCCTGTAACTCAGTATTACCTAGGGTCTCCATCTTCTCCCCTCTACCTCAGTATTACCTAGGGTCTCCATCTCTCTCTGTACCTCAGTATTACCTAGGGGTCTCCATCTTCTCTCCTCTACCTCAGTATTACCTAGGGTCTCCATCTTCCCTCCTTACCTCCGTATTACCTAGGGTCTCCATCTTCTCTCCTGTACCTCAGTATTACCTAGGGTCTCCATCTTCTCTCCTATACCTCAGTATTACCTAGGGTCTCCATCTCTCTCCTGTACCTCAGTATTACCTAGGGTCTCCATCTTCTCTCCTGTACCTCAGTATTACCTAGGGTCTCCATCTTCTCTCCTCTACCTCAGTATTACCTAGGGTCTCCATCTTCTCTCCTGTACCTCAGTATTACCTAGGGTCTCCATCTTCCCTCCTGTACCTCAGTATTACCTAGGGTCTCCATCTTCTCTCCTGTACCTCAGTATTACCTAGGGTCTCCATCTTCTCTCCTCTACCTCAGTATTACCTAGGGTCTCCATCTTCCTCCTGTACCTCAGTATTACATAGGGTCTCCATCTTCACTCCTGTACCTCAGTATTACCTAGGGTCTCCATCTTCTCTCCTGTACCTCAGTATTACCTAGGGTCTCCATCTTCTCTCTTGTACCTCAGTATTACCTAGGGTCTCCATCTTCTCTCTGTACCTCAGTATTGCCTAGGGTCTCCATCTTCCTCCTGTACCTCAGTATTACCTAGGGTCTCCATCTTCTCTCTTGTACCTCAGTATTACCTAGGGTCTCCATCTTCTCTCCTCTACCTCAGTATTACCTAGGGTCTCATCTTCTCTCCTGTACCTCAGTATTACCTAGGGTCTCCATCTTCTCTCCTGTACCTCAGTATTACCTAGGGTCTCCATCTTCGCTCCTGTACCTCAGTATTACCTAGGGTCTCCATCTTCTCTCCTGTACCTCAGTATTACCTAGGGTCTCCATCTTCTCTCCTGTACCTCAGTATTATTTAGGGTCTCCATCTTCGCTCCTGTACCTCAGTATTACCTAGGGTCTCCATCTTCTCTCCTCTACCTCAGTATTACCTAGGGTCTCCATCTTCCCTCCTGTACCTCAGTATTACTAGGGTCTCCATCTTCTCTCCTGTACCTCAGTATTACCTAGGGTCTCCATCTTCCCTCCTGTACCTCAGTATTACCTAGGGTCTCCATCTTCTCTCCTGTACCTCAGTATTACCTAGGGTCTCCATCTTCTCTCCTGTACCTCAGTATTAACTAGGGTCTCCATCTTCCCTCCTGTACCTCAGTATTACCTAGGGTCTCCATCTTCTCCCTCTACCTCAGTATTACCTAGGGTCTCCATCTTCTCTCCTCTACCTCAGTATTAACTAGGGTCTCCATCTTCTCTCCTCTACCTCAGTATTCCCTAGGGTCTCCATCTTCTCTCCTGTACCTCAGTATTACCTAGGGTCTCCATCTTCTCTCCTGTACCTCAGTATTACCTAGGGTCTCCATCTTCTCTCTTGTACCTCAGTATTACCTAGGGTCTCCATCTTCTGTCCTGTACCTCAGTATTACCTAGGGTCTCCATCTTCCCCTCCTGTACCTCAGTATTACCTAGGGTCTCCATCTTCTCTCCTCTACCTCAGTATTACCTAGGGTCTCCATCTCTCCTGTACCTCAGTATTACCTAGGGTCTCCATCTTCTCTCCTGTACCTCAGTATTACCTAGGGTCTCCATCTTCTCTCCTGTACCTCAGTAATACCTAGGGTCTCCATCTTCTCTCTCTACCTCAGTATTACCTAGGGTCTCCATCTTCTCTCCTGTACCTCAGTATTACCTAGGGTCTCCATCTTCCCTCCTCTACCTCCGTATTACCTAGGGTCTCCATCTTCTCTCCTGTACCTCAGTATACCTAGGGTCTCCATCTTCTCTCCTGTACCTCAGTATTACCTAGGGTCTCCATCTTCTCTCCTCTACCTCAGTATTACCTAGGGTCTCCATCTCTCCTGTACCTCAGTATTACCTAGGTCTCCATCTTCCCTCCTCTACCTCCGTATTACCTAGGGTCTCCATCTTCTCTCCTGTACCTCAGTATTACCTAGGGTCTCCATCTTCTCTCCTGTACCTCAGTATTACCTAGGGTCTCCATCTTCTCTCCTGTACCTCAGTATTACTTAGGGTCTCCATCTTCTCTCCTGTACCTCAGTATTACCTAGGGTCTCCATCTTCTCTCCTGTACCTCAGTATTACCTAGGGTCTCCATCTTCTCTCCTGTACCTCAGTATTACCTAGGGTCTCCATCTTCTCCCCTCTACCTCAGTATTACCTAGGGTCTCCATCTTCTCTCCTGTACCTCAGTATTACCTAGGGTCTCCATCTTCTCCCCTCTACCTCAGTATTACCTAGGGTCTCCATCTTCTCTCCTGTACCTCAGTATTACCTAGTGTCTCCATCTTCTCCCCTCTACCTCAGTATTACCTAGGGTCTCCATCTTCTCTCCTGTACCTCAGTATTACCTAGGGTCTCCATCTTCTCCCCTCTACCTCAGTATTACCTAGGGTCTCCATCTTCTCTCCTGTACCTCAGTATTACCTAGGTTCTCCATCTTCTCTCCTGTACCTCAGTATTACCTAGGGTTTCCATCTTCTCTCCTCTACCTCAGTATTACTTAGGGTCTCCATCTTCTCTCCTGTACCTCAGTATTACCTAGGGTCTCCATCTTCTCTCCTGTACCTCAGTATTACCTAGGGTCTCCATCTTCCCTCCTCTACCTCAGTATTACCTAGGGTCTCCATCTTCCCTCCTGTACCTCAGTATTACCTAGGGTCTCCATCTTCTCTCCTGTACCTCAGTGTTACCTAGGGTCTCCATCTTCTCTCCTCTACCTCAATATTACCTAGGGTCTCCATCTTCTCTCCTGTACCTCAGTATTACCTAGGGTCTCCATCTTCTCTCCTGTACCTCAGTATTACCTAGGGTCTCCATCTTCTCTCCTCTACCTCAGTATTACCTAGGGTCTCCATCTTCTCTCCTCTACGCAGTATTACCTAGGGTCTCCATCTTCTCTCCTCTACCTCAGTATTACCTAGGGTCTCCATCTTCCCTCCTGTACCTCAGTATTACCTAGGGTCTCCATCTTCTCTCCTCTACCTCAGTATTACCTAGGGTCTCCATCTTCTCTCCTGTACCTCCGTATTACCTAGGGTCTCCATCTTCTCTCCTGTACCTCAGTATTACCTAGGGTCTCCATCTTCCCTCCTCTACCTCAGTATTACCTAGGGTCTCCATCTTCTCTCCTGTACCTCAGTATTACCTAGGGTCTCCATGCTTCTCTCCTTCTACCTCAGTATTACCTAGGGTCTCCATCTTCCCTCCTGTACCTCAGTATTACATAGGGTCTCCATCTTCACTCCTGTACCTCAGTATTACCTAGGGTCTCCATCTCTCTCCTGTACCTCAGTATTACCTAGGGTCTCCATCTTCTCTCTGTACCTCAGTATTACCTAGGGTCTCCATCTTCTCTCCTGTACCTCAGTATTGCCTAGGGTCTCCATCTTCCCTCCTGTACCTCAGTATTACCTAGGGTCTCCATCTTCTCTCTTGTACCTCAGTATTACCTAGGGTCTCCATCTTCTCTCCTCTACCTCAGTATTACCTAGGGTCTCCATCTTCTCTCCTGTACCTCAGTATTACCTAGGGTCTCCATCTTCTCTCCTGTACCTCAGTATTACCTAGGGTCTCCATCTTCGCTCCTGTACCTCAGTATTACCTAGGGTCTCCATCTTCTCTCCTGTACCTCAGTATTACCTAGGGTCTCCATCTTCTCTCCTGTACCTCAGTATTATTTAGGGTCTCCATCTTCGCTCCTGTACCTCAGTATTACCTAGGGTCTCCATCTTCCTCTCCTCTACCTCAGTATTACCTAGGGTCTCCATCTTCCCTTCCTGTACCTCAGTATTACCTAGGGTCTCCATCTCTCTCCTGTACCTCAGTATTACCTAGGGTCTCCATCTTCCCTCCTGTACCTCAGTATTACCTAGGGTCTCCATCTTCTCTCCTGTACCTCAGTATTACCTAGGTCTCCATCTTCTCTCCTGTACCTCAGTATTAACTAGGGTCTCCATCTTCCCTCCTGTACCTCAGTATTACCTAGGGTCTCCATCTTCTCCCCTCTACCTCAGTATTACCTAGGGTCTCCATCTTCTCTCCTCTACCTCAGTATTAACTAGGGTCTCCATCTTCTCTCCTCTACCTCAGTATTCCCTAGGGTCTCCATCTTCTCTCCTGTACCTCAGTATTACCCTAGGGTCTCCATCTTCTCTCCTGTACCTCAGTATTACCTAGGGTCTCCATCTTCTCTCTTGTACCTCAGTATTACCTAGGGTCTCCATCTCTGTCCTGTACCTCAGTATTACCTAGGGTCTCCATCTTCCCTCCTGTACCTCAGTATTACCTAGGGTCTCCATCTTCTCTCCTCTACCTCAGTATTACCTAGGGTCTCCATCTCTCCTGTACCTCAGTATTACCTAGGGTCTCCATCTTCTCTCCTGTACCTCAGTATTACCTAGGGTCTCCATCTTCTCTCCTGTACCTCAGTAATACCTAGGGTCTCCATCTTCTCTCCTCTACCTCAGTATTACCTAGGGTCTCCATCTTCTCTCCTGTACCTCAGTATTACCTAGGGTCTCCATCTTCCCTCCTCTACCTCCGTATTACCTAGGGTCTCCATCTTCTCTCCTGTACCTCAGTATTACCTAGGGTCTCCATCTTCTCTCCTGTACCTCAGTATTACCTAGGGTCTCCATCTTCTCTCCTCTACCTCAGTATTACCCTAGGGTCTCCATCTCTCCTGTACCTCAGTATTACCTAGGGTCTCCATCTTCCCTCCTCTACCTCCGTATTACCTAGGGTCCTCCATCTCTCTCCTGTACCTCAGTATTACCTAGGGTCTCCATCTTCTCTCCTGTACCTCAGTATTACCTAGGGTCTCCATCTTCTCTCCTGTACCTCAGTATTACTTAGGGTCTCCATCTTCTCTCCTGTACCTCAGTATTACCTAGGGTCTCCATCTTCTCTCCTGTACCTCAGTATTACCTAGGGTCTCCATCTTCTCTCCTGTACCTCAGTATTACCTAGGGTCTCCATCTTCTCCCCTCTACCTCAGTATTACCTAGGGTCTCCATCTTCTCTCCTGTACCTCAGTATTACCTAGGGTCTCCATCTTCTCCCTCTACCTCAGTATTACCTAGGGTCTCCATCTTCTCTCCTGTACCTCAGTATTACCTAGTGTCTCCATCTTCTCCCCTCTACCTCAGTATTACCTAGGGTCTCCATCTTCTCTCCTGTACCTCAGTATACCTAGGGTCTCCATCTTCTCCCTCTACCTCAGTATTACCTAGGGTCTCCATCTTCTCTCCTGTACCTCAGTATTACCTAGGTTCTCCATCTTCTCTCCTGTACCTCAGTATTACCTAGGGTTTCCATCTTCTCTCCTCTACCTCAGTATTACTTAGGGTCTCCATCTTCTCTCCTGTACCTCAGTATTACCTAGGGTCTCCATCTTCTCTCCTGTACCTCAGTATTACCTAGGGTCTCCATCTTCCCTCCTCTACCTCAGTATTACCTAGGTCTCCATCTTCCCTCCTGTACCTCAGTATTACCTAGGGTCTCCATCTTCTCTCCTGTACCTCAGTGTTACCTAGGGTCTCCATCTTCTCTCCTCTACCTCATATTACCTAGGGTCTCCATCTTCTCTCCTGTACCTCAGTATTACCTAGGGTCTCCATCTTCTCTCCTGTACCTCAGTATTACCTAGGGTCTCCATCTTCTCTCCTCTACCTCAGTATTACCTAGGGTCTCCATCTTCTCTCCTCTACCGCAGTATTACCTAGGGTCTCCATCTTCTCTCCTCTACCTCAGTATTACCTAGGGTCTCCATCTTCCCTCCTGTACCTCAGTATTACCTAGGGTCTCCATCTTCTCTCCTCTACCTCAGTATTACCTAGGGTCTCCATCTTCTCTCCTGTACCTCAGTATTACCTAGGGTCTCCATCTTCTCTCCTGTACCTCAGTATTACCTAGGGTCTCCATCTTCCCTCCTCTACCTCAGTATTACCTAGGGTCTCCATCTTCTCTCCTTACCTCAGTATTACCTAGGGTCTCCATCTTCTCTCCTCTACCTCAGTATTACCTAGGGTCTCCATCTTCTCTCCTGTACCTCAGTATTACCTAGGGTCTCCATCTTCTCTCCTGTACCTCAGTATTACCTAGGGTCTCCATCTTCTCTCCTGTACCTCAGTGTTACCTAGGGTCTCCATCTTCTCTCCTCTACCTCAATATTACCTAGGGTCTCCATCTCTCCTGTACCTAAGTATTACCTAGGGTCTCCATCTTCCCTCCTGTACCTCAGTATTACCTAGGGTCTCCATCTTCCCTCCTCTACCTCAGTATTACCTAGGGTCTCCATCTTCTCTCCTGTACCTCAGTATTACTTAGAGTCTCCATCTTCTCTCCTGTACCTCAGTATTACCTAGGGTCTCCATCTTCCCTCCTGTACCGCAGTATTACCTAGGGTCTCCATCTTCTCTCCTGTACCTCAGTATTACTTAGGGTCTCCATCTTCTCTCCTGTACCTCCGTATTACATAGGGTCTCCATCTTCTCTCCTGTACCTCAGTATTACCTAGGGTCTCCATCTTCTCTCCTGTACCTCAATATTACCTAGGGTCTCCATCTTCCCTCCTGTACCTCAGTATTACCTAGGGTCTCATCTCTCTGTACCTCAGTATTACCTAGGGTCTCCATCTTCTCTCCTGTACCTCAGTATTACCTAGGGTCTCCATCTTCTCCTGTACCTCAGTATTACCTAGGGTCTCCATCTTCTCTCCTGTACCTCAGTATTACCTAGGGTCTCCATCTTCTCTCCTCTACCTCAGTATTACCTAGGGTCTCATCTCTCCTGTACCTCAGTATTACCTAGGGTCTCCATCTTCTCTCCTGTACCTCAGTATTACCTAGGGTCTCCATCTTCTCTCCTGTACCTCAGTATTACCTAGGGTCTCCATCTTCTCTCCTGTACCTCAGTATTACTTAGGGTCTCCATCTTCCTCCTCTACCTCAGTATTACCTAGGGTCTCCATCTCTCCTGTACCTCAGTATTACCTAGGGTCTCCATCTTCTCTCCTGTACCTCAGTATTACCTAGGGTCTCCATCTTCCCTCCTCTACCTCAGTATTACCTAGGGTCTCCATCTTCTCTCCTCTACCGCAGTATTACCTAGGGTCTCCATCTTCTCTCCTCTACCTCAGTATTACTAGAGTCTCCATCTTCTCTCCTGTACCTCAGTGTTACCTAGGGTCTCCATCTTCTCTCCTGTACCTCAGTATTACCTAGGGTCTCCATCTTCTCTCCTGTACCTCCGTATTACCTAGGGTCTCCATCTTCTCTCCTGTACCTCAGTATTACCTAGGGTCTCCATCTTCCCTCCTGTACCTCAGTATTACCTAGGGTCTCCATCTTCTCTCCTGTACCTCAGTATTACCTAGGGGTCTCCATCTTCTCTCCTGTACCTCAGTATTACCTAGGGTCTCCATCTTCTCTCCTGTACCTCAGTATTACCTAGGGTCTCCATCTTCTCTCCTGTACCTCAGTATTACCTAGGGTCTCCATCTTCTCTCTGTACCTCAGTATTACCTAGGGTCTCCATCTTCTCTCCTGTACCTCAGTATTACCTAGGGTCTCCATCTTCTCTCCTGTACCTCAGTATTACCTAGGGTCTCCATCTTCTCTCCTGTACCTCAGTATTACCTAGGGTCTCCATCTTCTCTCCTCTACCTCAGTATTACCTAGGGTCTCCATCTTCCCTCCTGTACCTCAGTATTACCTAGGGTCTCCATCTTCTCTCCTGTACCTCAGTATTACCTAGGGTCTCCATCTTCTCTCCTGTACCTCAGTATTACCTAGGGTCTCCATCTTCTCTCCTCTACCTCAGTATTACCTAGGGTCTCCATCTTCTCTCCTGTACCTCAGTGTTACCTAGGGTCTCGATCTTCTCTCCTCTACCTCAATATTACCTAGGGTCTCCATCTTCTCTCCTGTACCTCAGTATTACCTAGGGTCTCCATCTTCTCTCCTGTACCTCAGTATTACCTAGGGTCTCCATCTTCTCTCCTGTACCTCAGTATTACCTAGGGTCTCCATCTTCTCTCCTGTACCTCAGTATTACCTAGGGTCTCCATCTTCTCTCCTGTACCTCCAGTATTACCTAGGGTCTCCATCTTCCCTCCTGTACCTCAGTATTACCTAGGGTCTCCATCTTCTCCCCTCTACCTCAGTATTACCTAGGGTCTCCATCTTCTCTCCTGTACCTCAGTATTACCTAGGGTCTCCATCTTCTTCTCCTGTACCTCAGTATTACCTAGGGTCTCCATCTTCTCTCCTGTACCTCAGTATTACCTAGGGTCTCCATCTTCTCTCCTGTACCTCAGTATTACCTAGGGTCTCCATCTTCTCTCCTCTACCTCAGTATTACCTAGGGTCTCCATCTTCTCTCCTCTACCTCAGTATTACCTAGGGTCTCGATCTTCTCTCCTCTACCTCAATATTACCTAGGGTCTCCATCTTCTCTCCTGTACCTCAGTATTACCTAGGGTCTCCATCTTCTCTCCTGTACCTCAGTATTACCTAGGGTCTCCATCTTCTCTCCTGTACCTCAGTATTACCTAGGGTCTCCATCTTCTCCCCTCTACCTCAGTATTACCTAGGGTCTCCATCTTCTCTCCTGTACCTCAGTATTACCTAGGGTCTCCATCTTCTCCCCTCTACCTCAGTATTACCTAGGGTCTCCATCTTCTCTCCTGTACCTCAGTATTACCTAGGGTCTCCATCTTCTCTCCTGTACCTCAGTATTACCTAGGGTTTCCATCTTCTCTCCTCTACCTCAGTATTACTTAGGGTCTCCATCTTCTCTCCTGTACCTCAGTATTACCTAGGTCTCCATCTTCTCTCCTGTACCTCAGTATTACCTAGGGTCTCCATCTTCTCTCCTGTACCTCAGTATTACCTAGGGTCTCCATCTTCTCTCCTGTACCTCAGTATTACCTAGGGTCTCCATCTTCTCTCCTGTACCTCAGTATTACCTAGGGTCTCATCTTCTCTCCTGTACCTCAGTATTACCTAGGGTCTCCATCTTCTCTCCTCTACCTCAGTATTACCTAGGGTCTCCATCTTCCCTCCTGTACCTCAGTGTTACCTAGGGTCTCCATCTTCTCTCCTCTACCTCAGTATTACCTAGGGTCTCCATCTTCTCTCCTGTACCTCAGTATTACCTAGGGTCTCCATCTTCTCTCCTGTACCTCAGTATTACCTAGGGTCTCCATCTTCTCTCCTGTACCTCAGTATTACCTAGGGTCTCCATCTTCTCTCCTCTACCTCAGTATTACCTAGGGTCTCCATCTTCCCTCCTGTACCTCAGTGTTACCTAGGGTCTCCATCTTCTCTCCTCTACCTCAGTATTACCTAGGTCTCCATCTTCTCTCCTGTACCTCAGTGTTACCTAGGGTCTTGATCTTCTCTCCTCTACCTCAATATTACCTAGGGTCTCCATCTTCTCTCCTGTACCTCAGTATTACCTAGGGTCTCCATCTTCTCTCCTGTACCTCAGTATTACCTAGGGTCTCCATCTTCTCTCCTGTACCTCAGTATTACCTAGGGTCTCCATCTTCTCCCTCTACCTCAGTATTACCTAGGGTCTCCATCTTCTCTCCTGTACCTCAGTATTACCTAGGGTCTCCATCTTCTCCCCTCTACCTCAGTATTACCTAGGGTCTCCATCTTCTCTCCTGTACCTCAGTATTACCTAGGGTCTCCATCTTCTCTCCTGTACCTCAGTATTACCTAGGGTCTCCATCTTCTCTCCTGTACCTCAGTATTACCTAGGGTCTCCATCTTCTCTCCTGTACCTCAGTATTACCTAGGGTCTCCATCTTCTCTCCTCTACCTCAGTATTACCTAGGGTCTCCATCTTCTCTCCTGTACCTCAGTGTTACCTAGGGTCTCGATCTTCTCTCCTCTACCTCAATATTACCTAGGGTCCTCCATCTTCTCTCCTGTACCTCAGTATTACCTAGGGTCTCCATCTTCTCTCCTGTACCTCAGTATTACCTAGGGTCTCCATCTTCTCTCCTGTACCTCAGTATTACCTAGGGTCTCCATCTTCTCCCCTCTACCTCAGTATTACCTAGGGTCTCCATCTTCTCTCCTGTACCTCAGTATTACCTAGGGGTCTCCATCTTCTCCCCTCTACCTCAGTATTACCTAGGTCTCCATCTTCTCTCCTGTACCTCAGTATTACCTAGGGTCTCCATCTTCTCTACTGTACCTCAGTATTACCTAGGGTTTCCATCTTCTCTCCTCTACCTCAGTATTACTTAGGGGTCTCCATCTTCTCTCCTGTACCTCAGTATTACCTAGGGTCTCCATCTTCTCTCCTGTACCTCAGTATTACCTAGGGTCTCCATCTTCCCTCCTCTACCTCAGTATTACCTAGGGTCTCCATCTTCCCTCCTGTACCTCAGTATTACCTAGGGTCTCCATCTTCTCTCCTGTACCTCAGTATTACCTAGGGTCTCCATCTTCTCTCCTCTACCGCAGTATTACCTAGGGTCTCCATCTCTCCTGTACCTCAGTATTACCTAGGGTCTCCATCTTCCCTCCTGTACCTCAGTATTACCTAGGGTCTCCATCTTCTCTCCTCTACCTCAGTATTACCTAGGGTCTCCATCTTCTCTCCTGTACCTCCGTATTACCTAGGTCTCCATCTTCTCTCCCTGTACCTCAGTATTACCTAGGGTCTCCATCTTCTCTCCTGTACCTCAGTATTACCTAGGGTCTCCATCTTCTCTCCTGTACCTCAGTATTACCTAGGGTCTCCATCTTCTCTCCTGTACCTCAGTGTTACCTAGGGTCTCCATCTTCTCTCCTCTACCTCAATATTACCTAGGGTCTCCATCTCTCCTGTACCTCAGTATTACCTAGGTCTCCATCTTCTCTCCTGTACCTCAGTATTACCTAGGGTCTCCATCTTCTCTCCTGTACCTCAGTATTACCTAGGGTCTCCATCTTCCTCCTCTACCTCCGTATTACCTAGGGTCTCCATCTTCTCTCCTGTACCTCAGTATTACCTAGGGTCTCCATCTTCTCCCCTCTACCTCAGTATTACCTAGGGTCTCCATCTTCTCTCCTGTACCTCAGTATTACCTAGGGTCTCCATCTTCTCTCCTGTTACCTCAGTATTACCTAGGGTCTCCATCTTCTCTCCTGTACCTCAGTATTACCTAGGGTCTCCATCTTCTCTCCTGTACCTCAGTATTACCTAGGGTCTCCATCTTCTCTCCTCTACCTCAGTATTACCTAGGGTCTCCATCTTCTCTCCTGTACCTCAGTGTTACCTAGGGTCTCGATCTTCTCTCCTCGTACCTCAAGTATTACCTAGGGTCTCCATCTTCTCTCCTGTACCTCAGTATTACCTAGGGTCTCCATCTTCTCTCCTGTACCTCAGTATTACCTAGGGTCTCCATCTTCTCTCCTGTACCTCAGTATTACCTAGGGTCTCCATCTTCTCCCCTCTACCTCAGTATTACCTAGGGTCTCCATCTTCTCTCCTGTACCTCAGTATAACCTAGGGTCTCCATCTTCCTCCCTCTACCTCAGTATTACCTAGGGTCTCCATCTTCTCTCCTGTACCTCAGTATTACCTAGGGTCTCCATCTTCTCTCCTGTACCTCAGTATTACCTAGGGTTTCATCTTCTCTCCTTACCTCAGTATTACTTAGGGTCTCCATCTTCTCTCCTGTACCTCAGTATTACCTAGGGTCTCCATCTTCTCTCCTGTACCTCAGTATTACCTAGGGTCTCCATCTTCTCTCCTGTACCTCAGTATTACCTAGGGTCTCCATCTTCTCTCCTGTACCTCAGTATTACCTAGGGTCTCCATCTTCTCTCCTGTACCTCAGTATTACCTAGGTCTCCATCTCTCCTGTACCTCATATTACCTAGGGTCTCCATCTTCTCTCCTCTACCTCAGTATTACCTAGGGTCTCCATCTTCCCTCCTGTACCTCAGTGTTACCTAGGGTCTCCATCTTCTCTCCTCTACCTCAGTATTACCTAGGGTCTCCTCTTCTCTCCTGTACCTCAGTATTACCTAGGGTCTCCATCTTCTCTCCTGTACCTCAGTATTACCTAGGGTCTCCATCTTCTCTCCTGTACCTCAGTATTACCTAGGGTCTCCATCTTCTCTCCTCTACCTCAGTATTACCTAGGGTCTCCATCTTCCCTCTGTACCTCAGTGTTTACCTAGGGTCTCCATCTTCTCTCCTCTACCTCAGTATTACCTAGGGTCTCCATCTTCTCTCCTGTACCTCAGTGTTACCTAGGGTCTCGATCTTCTCTCCTCTACCTCAATATTACCTAGGGTCTCCATCTTCTCTCCTGTACCTCAGTATTACCTAGGGTCTCCATCTTCTCTCCTGTACCTCAGTATTACCTAGGGTCTCCATCTTCTCCCCTCTACCTCAGTATTACCTAGGGTCTCCATCTTCTCTCCTGTACCTCAGTATTACCTAGGGTCTCCATCTTCTCCCCTCTACCTCAGTATTACCTAGGGTCTCCATCTTCTCTCCTGTACCTCAGTATTACCTAGGGTCTCCATCTTCTCTCCTGTACCTCAGTATTACCTAGGGTCTCCATCTTCTCTCCTGTACCTCAGTATTACCTAGGGTCTCCATCTTCTCTCCTGTACCTCAGTATTACCTAGGGTCTCCATCTTCTCTCCTCTACCTCAGTATTACCTAGGGTCTCCATCTTCTCTCCTGTACCTCAGTGTTACCTAGGGTCTCGATCTTCTCTCCTCTACCTCAATATTACCTAGGGTCTCCATCTTCTCTCCTGTACCTCAGTATTACCTAGGGTCTCCATCTTCTCTCCTGTACCTCAGTATTACCTAGGGTCTCCATCTTCTCTCCTGTACCTCAGTATTACCTAGGGTCTCCATCTTCTCCCCTCTACCTCAGTATTACCTAGGGTCTCCATCTTCTCTCCTGTACCTCAGTATTACCTAGGGTCTCCATCTTCTCCCTCTACCTCAGTATTACCTAGGGTCTCCATCTTCTCCCTCTACCTCATTATTACCTAGGGTCTCCATCTTCTCTCCTGTACCTCAGTATTACCTAGGGTCTCCATCTTCTCTACTGTACCTCAGTATTACCTAGGGTTTCCCTCTTCTCTCCTCTACCTCAGTATTACTAGGGTCTCCATCTTCTCTCCTGTACCTCAGTATTACCTAGGGTCTCCATCTTCTCTCCTGTACCTCAGTATTACCTAGGGTCTCCATCTTCCCTCCTCTACCTCAGTATTACCTAGGGTCTCCATCTTCCCTCCTGTACCTCAGTATTACCTAGGGTCTCCATCTTCTCTCCTGTACCTCAGTGTTACCTAGGGTCTCCATCTTCTCTCCTCTACCTCAATATTACCTAGGGTCTCCATCTTCTCTCCTGTACCTCAGTATTACCTAGGGTCTCCATCTTCTCTCCTGTACCTCAGTATTACCTAGGGTCTCCATCTTCTCTCCTCTACCGCAGTATTACCTAGGGTCTCCATCTCTCCTGTACCTCAGTATTACCTAGGGTCTCCATCTTCCCTCCTGTACCTCAGTATTACCTAGGGTCTCCATCTTCTCTCCTCTACCTCAGTATTACCTAGGGTCTCCATCTTCTCTCCTGTACCTCCGTATTACCTAGGGTCTCCATCTTCTCTCCTGTACCTCAGTATTACTAGGGTCTCCATCTTCTCTCCTGTACCTCAGTATTACCTAGGGTCTCCATCTTCTCTCCTGTACCTCAGTATTACCTAGGGTCTCCATCTTCTCTCCTGTACCTCAGTGTTACCTAGGGTCTCCATCTTCTCTCCTCTACCTCAATATTACCTAGGGTCTCCATCTTCTCTCCTCTACCTCAGTATTACCTAGGGTCTCCATCTCTCCTGTACCTCAGTATTACCTAGGGTCTCCATCTTCTCTCCTGTACCTCAGTATTACCTAGGGTCTCCATCTTCCCTCCTCTACCTCCGTATTACCTAGGGTCTCCATCTTCTCTCCTGTACCTCAGTATTACTTAGAGTCTCCATCTTCTCTCCTGTACCTCAGTGTTACCTAGGGTCTCCATCTTCTCTCCTGTACCTCAGTATTACTTAGGGTCTCCATCTTCTCTCCTGTACCTCCGTATTACCTAGGGTCTCCATCTTCTCTCCTGTACCTCAGTATTACCTAGGGTCTCCATCTTCTCTCCTGTACCTCAGTATTACCTAGGGTCTCCATCTTCCCTCCTGTACCTCAGTATTACCTAGGGTCTCCATCTCTCCTGTACCTCAGTATTACCTTGGGTCTCCATCTTCTCTCCTGTACCTCAGTAATACCTAGGGTCTCCATCTTCCCTCCTCTACCTCAGTATTACCTAGGGTCTCCATCTTCTCTCCTGTACCTCAGTATTACCTAGGGTCTCCATCTTCTCTCCTGTACCTCAGTATTACCTAGGGTCTCCATCTTCTCTCCTGTACCTCAGTATTACCTAGGGTCTCCATCTTCTCTCCTGTACCTCAGTATTACCTAGGGTCTCCATCTTCCCTCCTCTACCTCAGTATTACCTAGGGTCTCCATCTTCTCTCCTGTCCCTCAGTATTACCTAGGGTCTCCATCTTCTCTCCTGTACCTCAGTATTACCTAGGGTCTCCATCTTCCCTCCTCTACCTCCGTATTACCTAGGGTCTCCATCTTCTCTCCTGTACCTCAGTATTACTTAGAGTCTCCATCTTCTCTCCTGTACCTCAGTGTTACCTAGGGTCTCCATCTTCTCTCCTGTACCTCAGTATTACTTAGGGTCTCCATCTTCTCTCCTGTACCTCCGTATTACCTAGGGTCTCCATCTTCTCTCCTGTACCTCAGTATTACCTAGGGTCTCCATCTTCTCTCCTGTACCTCAGTATTACCTAGGGTCTCCATCTTCCCTCCTGTACCTCAGTATTACCTAGGGTCTCCATCTCTCCTGTACCTCAGTATTACCTTGGGTCTCCATCTTCTCTCCTGTACCTCAGTAATACCTAGGGTCTCCATCTTCCCTCCTCTACCTCAGTATTACCTAGGGTCTCCATCTTCTCTCCTGTACCTCAGTATTACCTAGGGTCTCCATCTTCTCTCCTGTACCTCAGTATTACCTAGGGTCTCCATCTTCTCTCCTGTACCTCAGTATTACCTAGGGTCTCCATCTTCTCTCCTGTACCTCAGTATTACCTAGGGTCTCCATCTTCCCTCCTGTACCTCAGTATTACCTAGGGTCTCCATCTTCTCTCCTGTACCTCAGTATTACCTAGGGTCTCCATCTTCTCTCCTGTACCTCAGTATTACCTAGGGTCTCCATCTTCTCTCCTGTACCTCAGTATTACCTAGGGTCTCCATCTTCTCTCCTGTACCTCAGTATTACTTAGAGTCTCCATCTTCTCTCCTGTACCTCAGTATTACTTAGGGTCTCCATCTTCTCTCCTGTACCTCCGTATTACCTAGGGTCTCCATCTTCTCTCCTGTACCTCAGTATTACCTAGGGTCTCCATCTTCTCTCCTGTACCTCAGTATTACCTAGGGTCTCCATCTTCCCTCCTGTACCTCAGTATTACCTAGGGTCTCCATCTTCCCTCCTGTACCTCAGTATTACCTAGGGTCTCCATCTCTCCTGTACCTCAGTATTACCTAGGGTCTCCATCTTCTCTCCTGTACCTCAGTAATACCTAGGGTCTCCATCTTCCCTCCTCTACCTCAGTATTACCTAGGGTCTCCATCTTCTCTCCTGTACCTCAGTATTACCTAGGGTCTCCATCTTCTCTCCTTTACCTCAGTATTACCTAGGGTCTCCATCTTCTCTCCTGTACCTCAGTATTACCTAGGGTCTCCATCTTCTCTCCTGTACCTCAGTATTACCTAGGGTCTCCATCTTCTCTCCTGTACCTCAGTATTACCTAGGGTCTCCATCTTCTCTCCTGTACCTCAGTATTACCTAGGGTCTCCATCTCTCCTGTACCTCAGTATTACCTAGGGTCTCCATCTTCTCTCCTGTACCTCAGTATTACCTAGGGTCTCCATCTTCTCTCCTGTACCTCAGTATTACCTAGGGTCTCCATCTTCTCTCCTGTACCTCAGTGTTACCTAGGGTCTCCATCTTCTCTCCTGTACCTCAGTATTACCTAGGGTCTCCATCTTCTCTCCTGTACCTCAGTATTACCTAGGGTCTCCATCTCTCCTGTACCTCAGTATTACCTAGGGTCTCCATCTTCTCTCCTGTACCTCAGTATTACCTAGGGTCTCCATCTCTCCTGTACCTCAGTATTACCTAGGGTCTCCATCTTCTCTCCTGTACCTCAGTATTACCTAGGGTCTCCATCTTCTCTCCTCTACCTCAGTATTACCTAGGGTCTCCATCTTCCCTCCTCTACCTCAGTATTACCTAGGGTCTCCATCTTCTCTCCTGTACCTCAGTATTACCTAGGGTCTCCATCTTCTCTCCTGTACCTCAGTATTACCTAGGGTCTCCATCTTCTCTCCTGTACCTCAGTATTACCTAGGGTCTCCATCTTCTCTCCTGTACCTCAGTATTACCTAGGGTCTCCATCTTCTCTCCTGTACCTCAGTATTACCTAGGGTCTCCATCTTCTCTCCTGTACCTCAGTATTACCTAGGGTCTCCATCTTCTCTCCTGTACCTCAGTATTACCTAGGGTCTCCATCTTCTCTCCTGTACCTCAGTATTACCTAGGGTCTCCATCTTCTCTCCTGTACCTCAGTATTACCTAGGGTCTCCATCTTCTCTCCTCTACCTCAGTATTACCTAGGGTCTCCATCTTCCCTCCTGTACCTCAGTATTACCTAGGGTCTCCATCTTCTCTCCTCTACCTCAGTATTACCTAGGGTCTCCATCTTCTCTCCTCTACCTCAGTATTACCTAGGGTCTCCATCTTCTCTCCTGTACCTCAGTGTTACCTAGGGTCTCCATCTTCTCTCCTCTACCTCAGTATTACCTAGGGTCTCCATCTTCTCTCCTCTACCTCAGTATTACCTAGGGTCTCCATCTTCTCTCCTGTACCTCAGTGTTACCTAGGGTCTCGATCTTCTCTCCTCTACCTCAATATTACCTAGGGTCTCCATCTTCTCTCCTGTACCTCAGTATTACCTAGGGTCTCCATCTTCTCTCCTGTACCTCAGTATTACTTAGGGTCTCCATCTTCTCTCCTGTACCTCAGTATTACCTAGGGTCTCCATCTTCTCTCCTGTACCTCAGTATTACCTAGGGTCTCCATCTTCTCTCCTCTACCTCAATATTACCTAGGGTCTCCATCTCTCCTGTACCTCAGTATTACCTAGGGTCTCCATCTTCTCTCCTGTACCTCAGTATTACCTAGGGTCTCCATCTCTCCTGTACCTCAGTATTTCCTAGGGTCTCCATCTTCCCTCCTCTACCTCCGTATTACCTAGGGTCTCCATCTTCTCTCCTGTACCTCAGTATTACCTAGGGTCTCCATCTTCTCCCCTGTACCTCAGTATTACCTAGGGTCTCCATCTTGTCTCCTGTACCTCAGCATTACTTAGGGTCTCCATCTTCTCTCCTGTACCTCAGTATTACCTAGGGTCTCCATCTTCTCTCCTCTACCTCAGTATTACCTAGGGTCTCCATCTTCCCTCCTCTACCTCAGTATTACCTAGGGTCTCCATCTTCCCTCCTGTACCTCAGTATTACCTAGGGTCTCCATCTCTCCTGTACCTCAGTATTACCTAGGGTCTCCATCTTCCCTCCTCTACCTCCGTATTACCTAGGGTCTCCATCTTCTCTCCTGTACCTCAGTATTACCTAGGGTCTCCATCTTCTCTCCTGTACCTCAGTATTACCTAGGGTCTCCATCTTCTCTCCTGTACCTCAGTGTTACCTAGGGTCTCCATCTTCTCTCCTCTACCTCAGTATTACCTAAGGTCTCCATCTTCTCTCCTCTACCGCAGTATTACCTAGGGTCTCCATCTCTCCTGTACCTCAGTATTACCTAGGGTCTCCATCTTCTCTCCTGTACCTCAGTATTACCTAGGGTCTCCATCTCTCCTGTACCTCAGTATTACCTAGGGTCTCCATCTTCCCTCCTCTACCTCCGTATTACCTAGGGTCTCCATCTTCTCTCCTGTACCTCAGTATTACCTAGGGTCTCCATCTTCCCTCCTCTACCTCAGTATTACCTAGGGTCTCCATCTTCTCTCCTGTACCTCAGTGTTACCTAGGGTCTCCATCTTCTCTCCTCTACCTCAGTATTACCTAGGGTCTCCATCTTCCCTCCTGTACCTCAGTATTACCTAGGGTCTCCATCTTCTCTCCTGTACCTCAGTATTACCTAGGGTCTCCATCTTCTCTCCTCTACCTCAGTATTACCTAGGGTCTCCATCTTCTCTCCTGTACCTCAGTGTTACCTAGGGTCTCCATCTTCTCTCCTCTACCTCAATATTACCTAGGGTCTCCATCTCTCCTGTACCTCAGTATTACCTAGGGTCTCCATCTTCCCTCCTCTACCTCCGTATTACCTAGGGTCTCCATCTTCTCTCCTATACCTCAGTATTACCTAGGGTCTCCATCTCTCCTGTACCTCAGTATTACCTAGGGTCTCCATCTCTCCTGTACCTCAGTATTACCTAGGGTCTCCATCTTCTCTCTTGTACCTCAGTAATACCTAGGGTCTCCATCTTCCCTCCTCTACCTCAGTATTACCTAGGGTCTCCATCTTCTCTCCTGTACCTCAGTATTACCTAGGGTCTCCATCTTCTCTCCTGTACCTCAGTATTACCTAGGGTCTCCATCTTCTCTCCTGTACCTCAGTATTACCTAGGGTCTCCATCTTCTCTCCTGTACCTCAGTATTACCTAGGGTCTCCATCTCTCCTGTACCTCAGTATTACCTAGGGTCTCCATCTCTCCTGTACCTCAGTATTACCTAGGGTCTCCATCTTCTCTCCTGTACCTCAGTATTACCTAGGGTCTCCATCTTCTCTCCTCTTCCTCAGTATTACCTAGGGTCTCCATCTTCTCTCCTGTACCTCAGTATTACCTAGGGTCTCCATCTTCCCTCCTGTACCTCAGTATTACCTAGGGTCTCCATCTTCTCTCCTCTACCTCAGTATTACCTAGGGTCTCCATCTTCCCTTCTCTACCTCAGTATTACCTAGGGTCTCCATCTTCCCTCCTCTACCTCAGTATTACCTAGGGTCTCCATCTTCTCTCCTCTACCTCAGTATTACCTAGGGTCTCCATCTTCTCTCCTCTACCGCAGTATTACCTAGGGTCTCCATCTTCTCTCCTTTACCTCAGTATTACCTAGGGTCTCCATCTTCTCTCCTCTACCTCAGTATTACCTAGGGTCTCCATCTTCCCTCTTGTACCTCAGTATTACCTAGGGTCTCCATCTTCCCTCCTCTACCTCAGTATTACCTAGGGTCTCCATCTTCTCTCCTGTACCTCAGTATTACCTAGGGTCTCCATCTTCTCTCCTGTACCTCAGTATTACCTAGGGTCTCCATCTTCTCTCCTGTACCTCAGTATTACCTAGGGTCTCCATCTTCTCTCCTGTACCTCAGTATTACCTAGGGTCTCCATCTTCTCTCCTGTACCTCAGTATTACCTAGGGTCTCCATCTTCTCTCCTGTACCTCAGTATTACCTAGGGTCTCCATCTTCTCTCCTGTACCTCAGTATTACCTAGAGTCTCCAACTTCTCTCCTGTACCTCAGTGTTACCTAGGGTCTCCATCTTCTCTCTTGTACCTCAGTATTACCTAGGGTCTCCATCTTCTCTCCTGTACCTCAGTATTACCTAGGGTCTCCATCTTCTCTCCTCTACCTCAGTATTACCTAGGGTCTCCATCTTCTCTCCTCTACCTCAGTATTACCTAGGGTCTCCATCTCTCCTCTACCTCAGTATTACCTAGGGTCTCCATCTTCTCTCCTGTACCTCAGTATTACCTAGGGTCTCCATCTTCTCTCCTCTACCTCAGTATTACCTAGGGTCTCCATCTTCTCTCCTGTACCTCAGTATTACCTAGGGTCTCCATCTCTCCTCTACCTCAGTATTACCTAGGGTCTCCATCTCTCCTGTACCTCAGTATTACCTAGGGTCTCCATCTCTCCTGTACCTCAGTATTACCTAGGGTCTCCATCTTCCCTCCTCTACCTCAGTATTACCTAGGGTCTCCATCTTCTCTCCTGTACCTCAGTATTACCTAGGGTCTCCATCTTCTCTCCTGTACCTCAGTATTACCTAGGGTCTCCATCTTCTCTCCTCTACCTCAGTATTACCTAGGGTCTCCATCTTCTCTCCTCTACCTCAGTATTACCTAGGGTCTCCATCTTCTCTCCTGTACCTCAGTATTACCTAGGGTCTCCGTCTTCTCTCCTGTACCTCAGTATTACCTAGGGTCTCCATCTTCCCTCCTCTACCTCCGTATTACCTAGGGTCTCCATCTTCTCTCCTGTACCTCAGTATTACCTAGGGTCTCCATCTTCTCTCCTGTACCTCAGTATTACCTAGGGTCTCCATCTTCCCTCCTCTACCTCAGTATTACCTAGGGTCTCCATCTTCTCTCCTGTACCTCAGTATTACCTAGGGTCTCCATCTTCTCTCCTCTACCTCAGTATTACCTAGGGTCTCCATCTTCTCTCCTCTACCTCAGTATTACCTAGGGTCTCCATCTTCTCTCCTGTACCTCAGTATTACCTAGGGTCTCCATCTTCTCTCCTGTACCTCAGTATTACCTAGGGTCTCCATCTTCCCTCCTCTACCTCAGTATTACCTAGGGTCTCCATCTTCTCTCCTGTACCTCAGTATTACCTAGGGTCTCCATCTTCTCTCCTCTACCTCAGTATTACCTAGGGTCTCCATCTTCTCTCCTCTACCTCAGTATTACCTAGGGTCTCCATCTTCTCTCCTGTACCTCAGTATTACCTAGGGTCTCCATCTTCCCTCCTCTACCTCAGTATTACCTAGGGTCTCCATCTTCTCTCCTCTACCTCAGTATTACCTAGGGTCTCCATCTTCTCTCCTCTACCTCAGTATTACCTAGGGTCTCCATCTTCTCTCCTCTACCTCAGTATTACCTAGGGTCTCCATCTTCTCTCCTGTACCTCAGTATTACCTAGGGTCTCCATCTTCTCTCCTGTACCTCAGTATTACCTAGGGTCTCCATCTTCTCTCCTGTACCTCAGTATTACCTAGGGTCTCCATCTTCTCTCCTCTACCTCAGTATTACCTAGGGTCTCCATCTTCTCTCCTGTACCTCAGTATTACCTAGGGTCTCCATCTTCTCTCCTCTACCTCAGTATTACCTAGAGTCTCCATCTTCTCTCCTCTTACCTCAGTATTACCTAGGGTCTCCATCTTCCCTCCTCTACCTCAGTATTACCTAGGGTCTCCATCTTCTCTCCTGTACCTCAGTATTACCTAGGGTCTCCATCTTCTCTCCTGTACCTCAGTATTACCTAGGGTCTCCATCTTCTCTCCTGTACCTCAGTATTACCTAGGGTCTCCATCTTCTCTCCTGTACCTCAGTATTACCTAGGGTCTCCATCTTCTCTCCTCTACCGCAGTATTACCTAGGGTCTCCATCTCTCCTGTACCTCAGTATTACCTAGGGTCTCCATCTTCCCTCCTGTACCTCAGTATTACCTAGGGTCTCCATCTTCTCTCCTCTACCTCAGTATTACCTAGGGTCTCCATCTTCTCTCCTGTACCTCCGTATTACCTAGGGTCTCCATCTTCTCTCCTGTACCTCAGTATTACCTAGGGTCTCCATCTTCTCTCCTGTACCTCAGTATTACCTAGGGTCTCCATCTTCTCTCCTGTACCTCAGTATTACCTAGGGTCTCCATCTTCTCTCCTGTACCTCAGTGTTACCTAGGGTCTCCATCTTCTCTCCTCTACCTCATATTACCTAGGGTCTCCATCTTCTCTCCTCTACCTCAGTATTACCTAGGGTCTCCATCTTCCTCCTGTACCTCAGTATTACCTAGGGTCTCCATCTTCTCTCCTGTACCTCAGTATTACCTAGGGTCTCCATCTTCTCCTCCTCTACCTCCGTATTACCTAGGGTCTCCATCTTCTCTCCTGTACCTCAGTATTACCTAGAGTCTCCATCTTCTCTCCTGTACCTCAGTGTTACCTAGGGTCTCCATCTTCTCTCCTGTACCTCAGTATTACCTAGGGTCTCCATCTTCTCTCCTGTACCTCCGTATTACCTAGGGTCTCCATCTTCTCTCCTGTACCTCAGTATTACCTAGGGTCTCCATCTTCTCTCCTGTACCTCAGTATTACCTAGGGTCTCCATCTTCCCTCCTGTACCTCAGTATTACCTAGGGTCTCCATCTCTCCTGTACCTCAGTATTACCTTGGGTCTCCATCTTCTCTCCTGTACCTCAGTAATACCTAGGGTCTCCATCTTCCCTCCTCTACCTCAGTATTACCTAGGGTCTCCATCTTCTCTCCTGTACCTCAGTATTACCTAGGGTCTCCATCTTCTCTCCTGTACCTCAGTATTACCTAGGGTCTCCATCTTCTCTCCTGTACCTCAGTATTACCTAGGGTCTCCATCTTCTCTCCTGTACCTCAGTATTACCTAGGGTCTCCATCTTCCCTCCTCTACCTCAGTATTACCTAGGGTCTCCATCTTCTCTCCTGTACCTCAGTATTACCTAGGGTCTCCATCTTCTCTCCTGTACCTCAGTATTACCTAGGGTCTCCATCTTCCCTCCTCTACCTCCGTATTACCTAGGGTCTCCATCTTCTCTCCTGTACCTCAGTATTACTTAGAGTCTCCATCTTCTCTCCTGTACCTCAGTAGTTACCTAGGGTCTCCATCTTCTCTCCTGTACCTCAGTATTACCTAGGGTCTCCATCTTCTCTCCTGTACCTCAGTATTACCTAGGGTCTCCATCTTCTCTCCTGTACCTCAGTATTACCTAGGGTCTCCATCTTCTCTCCTGTACCTCAGTATTACCTAGGGTCTCCATCTTCTCTCCTGTACCTCAGTATTACCTAGGGTCTCCATCTCTCCTGTACCTCAGTATTACCTAGGGTCTCCATCTTCTCTCCTGTACCTCAGTATTACCTAGGGTCTCCATCTTCCCTCCTCTACCTCAGTATTACCTAGGGTCTCCATCTTCTCTCCTGTACCTCAGTATTACCTAGGGTCTCCATCTTCTCTCCTGTACCTCAGTATTACCTAGGGTCTCCATCTTCTCTCCTGTACCTCAGTATTACCTAGGGTCTCCATCTTCTCTCCTGTACCTCAGTATTACCTAGGGTCTCCATCTTCCCTCCTGTACCTCAGTATTACCTAGGGTCTCCATCTTCTCTCCTGTACCTCAGTATTACCTAGGGTCTCCATCTTCTCTCCTGTACCTCAGTATTACCTAGGGTCTCCATCTTCTCTCCTGTACCTCAGTATTACCTAGGGTCTCCATCTTCTCTCCTGTACCTCAGTATTACCTAGGGTCTCCATCTTCTCTCCTGTACCTCAGTATTACCTAGGGTCTCCATCTTCTCTCCTGTACCTCAGTATTACCTAGGGTCTCCATCTTCTCTCCTGTACCTCAGTATTACCTAGGGTCTCCATCTTCTCTCCTGTACCTCAGTATTACCTAGGGTCTCCATCTTCCCTCCTGTACCTCAGTATTACCTAGGGTCTCCATCTTCCCTCCTGTACCTCAGTATTACCTAGGGTCTCCATCTCTCCTGTACCTCAGTATTACCTAGGGTCTCCATCTTCTCTCCTGTACCTCAGTATTACCTAGGGTCTCCATCTTCCCTCCTCTACCTCAGTATTACCTAGGGTCTCCATCTTCTCTCCTGTACCTCAGTATTACCTAGGGTCTCCATCTTCTCTCCTTTACCTCAGTATTACCTAGGGTCTCCATCTTCTCTCCTGTACCTCAGTATTACCTAGGGTCTCCATCTTCTCTCCTGTACCTCAGTATTACCTAGGGTCTCCATCTTCTCTCCTGTACCTCAGTATTACCTAGGGTCTCCATCTTCTCTCCTGTACCTCAGTATTACCTAGGGTCTCCATCTCTCCTGTACCTCAGTATTACCTAGGGTCTCCATCTTCTCTCCTGTACCTCAGTATTACCTAGGGTCTCCATCTTCTCTCCTGTACCTCAGTATTACCTAGGGTCTCCATCTTCTCTCCTGTACCTCAGTATTACCTAGGGTCTCCATCTTCTCTCCTGTACCTCAGTATTACCTAGGGTCTCCATCTTCTCTCCTGTACCTCAGTATTACCTAGGGTCTCCATCTTCTCTCCTGTACCTCAGTATTACCTAGGGTCTCCATCTTCTCTCCTGTACCTCAGTATTACCTAGGGTCTCCATCTTCTCCCTGTACCTCAGTATTACCTAGGGTCTCCATCTTCTCTCCTGTACCTCAGTATTACCTAGGGTCTCCATCTTCTCTCCTGTACCTCAGTATTACCTAGGGTCTCCATCTTCTCTCCTCTACCTCAGTATTACCTAGGGTCTCCATCTTCCCTCCTCTACCTCAGTATTACCTAGGGTCTCCATCTTCTCTCCTGTACCTCAGTATTACCTAGGGTCTCCATCTTCTCTCCTCTACCTCAGTATTACCTAGGGTCTCCATCTTCTCTCCTGTACCTCAGTATTACCTAGGGTCTCCATCTTCTCTCCTGTACCTCAGTATTACCTAGGGTCTCCATCTTCTCTCCTGTACCTCAGTATTACCTAGGGTCTCCATCTTCTCTCCTCTACCTCAGTATTACCTAGGGTCTCCATCTTCTCTCCTGTACCTCAGTATTACCTAGGGTCTCCATCTTCTCTCCTGTACCTCAGTATTACCTAGGGTCTCCATCTTCTCTCCTGTACCTCAGTATTACCTAGGGTCTCCATCTTCTCTCCTGTACCTCAGTATTACCTAGGGTCTCCATCTTCTCTCCTGTACCTCAGTATTACCTAGGGTCTCCATCTTCTCTCCTGTACCTCAGTATTACCTAGGGTCTCCATCTTCTCTCCTGTACCTCAGTATTACCTAGGGTCTCCATCTTCTCTCCTGTACCTCAGTATTACCTAGGGTCTCCATCTTCTCTCCTGTACCTCAGTATTACCTAGGGTCTCCATCTTCTCTCCTGTACCTCAGTATTACCTAGGGTCTCCATCTTCTCTCCTCTACCTCAGTATTACCTAGGGTCTCCATCTTCTCTCCTCTACCTCAGTATTACCTAGGGTCTCCATCTTCTCTCCTGTACCTCAGTATTACCTAGGGTCTCCATCTTCTCTCCTCTACCTCAGTATTACCTAGGGTCTCCATCTTCTCTCCTGTACCTCAGTATTACCTAGGGTCTCCATCTTCTCTCCTGTACCTCAGTATTACCTAGGGTCTCCATCTTCTCTCCTGTACCTCAGTATTACCTAGGGTCTCCATCTTCTCTCCTGTACCTCAGTATTACCTAGGGTCTCCATCTTCTCTCCTCTACCTCAGTATTACCTAGGGTCTCCATCTTCTCTCCTGTACCTCAGTATTACCTAGGGTCTCCATCTTCTCTCCTGTACCTCAGTATTACCTAGGGTCTCCATCTTCTCTCCTGTACCTCAGTATTACCTAGGGTCTCCATCTTCTCTCCTGTACCTCAGTATTACCTAGGGTCTCCATCTTCTCTCCTGTACCTCAGTATTACCTAGGGTCTCCATCTTCTCTCCTGTACCTCAGTATTACCTAGGGTCTCCATCTTCTCTCCTGTACCTCAGTATTACCTAGGGTCTCCATCTTCTCTCCTGTACCTCAGTATTACCTAGGGTCTCCATCTTCTCTCCTCTACCTCAGTATTACCTAGGGTCTCCATCTTCTCTCCTCTACCTCAGTATTACCTAGGGTCTCCATCTTCTCTCCTGTACCTCAGTATTACCTAGGGTCTCCATCTTCTCTCCTGTACCTCAGTATTACCTAGGGTCTCCATCTTCTCTCCTCTACCTCAGTATTACCTAGGGTCTCCATCTTCTCTCCTGTACCTCAGTATTACCTAGGGTCTCCATCTTCTCTCCTGTACCTCAGTATTACCTAGGGTCTCCATCTTCTCTCCTCTACCTCAGTATTACCTAGGGTCTCCATCTTCTCTCCTGTACCTCAGTATTACCTAGGGTCTCCATCTTCTCTCCTCTACCTCAGTATTACCTAGGGTCTCCATCTTCTCTCCTGTACCTCAGTATTACCTAGGGTCTCCATCTTCTCTCCTGTACCTCAGTATTACCTAGGGTCTCCATCTTCTCTCCTGTACCTCAGTATTACCTAGGGTCTCCATCTTCTCTCCTCTACCTCAGTATTACCTAGGGTCTCCATCTTCTCTCCTGTACCTCAGTATTACCTAGGGTCTCCATCTTCTCTCCTGTACCTCAGTATTACCTAGGGTCTCCATCTTCTCTCCTGTACCTCAGTATTACCTAGGGTCTCCATCTTCTCTCCTCTACCTCAGTATTACCTAGGGTCTCCATCTTCTCTCCTGTACCTCAGTATTACCTAGGGTCTCCATCTTCTCTCCTGTACCTCAGTATTACCTAGGGTCTCCATCTTCTCTCCTGTACCTCAGTATTACCTAGGGTCTCCATCTTCTCTCCTGTACCTCAGTATTACCTAGGGTCTCCATCTTCTCTCCTGTACCTCAGTATTACCTAGGGTCTCCATCTTCTCTCCTGTACCTCAGTATTACCTAGGGTCTCCATCTTCTCTCCTGTACCTCAGTATTACCTAGGGTCTCCATCTTCTCTCCTGTACCTCAGTATTACCTAGGGTCTCCATCTTCTCTCCTGTACCTCAGTATTACCTAGGGTCTCCATCTTCTCTCCTGTACCTCAGTATTACCTAGGGTCTCCATCTTCTCTCCTGTACCTCAGTATTACCTAGGGTCTCCATCTTCTCTCCTCTACCTCAGTATTACCTAGGGTCTCCATCTTCTCTCCTCGTACCTCAGTATTACCTAGGGTCTCCATCTTCTCTCCTGTACCTCAGTATTACCTAGGGTCTCCATCTTCTCTCCTGTACCTCAGTATTACCTAGGGTCTCCATCTTCTCTCCTGTACCTCAGTATTACCTAGGGTCTCCATCTTCTCTCCTGTACCTCAGTATTACCTAGGGTCTCCATCTTCTCTCCTGTACCTCAGTATTACCTAGGGTCTCCATCTTCTCTCCTGTACCTCAGTATTACCTAGGGTCTCCATCTTCTCTCCTGTACCTCAGTATTACCTAGGGTCTCCATCTTCTCTCCTCTACCTCAGTATTACCTAGGGTCTCCATCTTCTCTCCTGTACCTCAGTATTACCTAGGGTCTCCATCTTCTCTCCTCTACCTCAGTATTACCTAGGGTCTCCATCTTCTCTCCTGTACCTCAGTATTACCTAGGGTCTCCATCTTCTCTCCTGTACCTCAGTATTACCTAGGGTCTCCATCTTCTCTCCTCTACCTCAGTATTACCTAGGGTCTCCATCTTCTCTCCTGTACCTCAGTATTACCTAGGGTCTCCATCTTCTCTCCTGTACCTCAGTATTACCTAGGGTCTCCATCTTCTCTCCTCTACCTCAGTATTACCTAGGGTCTCCATCTTCTCTCCTGTACCTCAGTATTACCTAGGGTCTCCATCTTCTCTCCTCTACCTCAGTATTACCTAGGGTCTCCATCTTCTCTCCTGTACCTCAGTATTACCTAGGGTCTCCATCTTCTCTCCTGTACCTCAGTATTACCTAGGGTCTCCATCTTCTCTCCTCTACCTCAGTATTACCTAGGGTCTCCATCTTCTCTCCTGTACCTCAGTATTACCTAGGGTCTCCATCTTCTCTCCTGTACCTCAGTATTACCTAGGGTCTCCATCTTCTCTCCTGTACCTCAGTATTACCTAGGGTCTCCATCTTCTCTCCTGTACCTCAGTATTACCTAGGGTCTCCATCTTCTCTCCTCTACCTCAGTATTACCTAGGGTCTCCATCTTCTCTCCTGTACCTCAGTATTACCTAGGGTCTCCATCTTCTCTCCTGTACCTCAGTATTACCTAGGGTCTCCATCTTCTCTCCTGTACCTCAGTATTACCTAGGGTCTCCATCTTCTCTCCTGTACCTCAGTATTACCTAGGGTCTCCATCTTCTCTCCTGTACCTCAGTATTACCTAGGGTCTCCATCTTCTCTCCTGTACCTCAGTATTACCTAGGGTCTCCATCTTCTCTCCTCTACCTCAGTATTACCTAGGGTCTCCATCTTCTCTCCTGTACCTCAGTATTACCTAGGGTCTCCATCTTCTCTCCTGTACCTCAGTATTACCTAGGGTCTCCATCTTCTCTCCTGTACCTCAGTATTACCTAGGGTCTCCATCTTCTCTCCTGTACCTCAGTATTACCTAGGGTCTCCATCTTCTCTCCTGTACCTCAGTATTACCTAGGGTCTCCATCTTCTCTCCTGTACCTCAGTATTACCTAGGGTCTCCATCTTCTCTCCTGTACCTCAGTATTACCTAGGGTCTCCATCTTCTCTCCTGTACCTCAGTATTACCTAGGGTCTCCATCTTCTCTCCTGTACCTCAGTATTACCTAGGGTCTCCATCTTCTCTCCTGTACCTCAGTATTACCTAGGGTCTCCATCTTCTCTCCTGTACCTCAGTATTACCTAGGGTCTCCATCTTCTCTCCTGTACCTCAGTATTACCTAGGGTCTCCATCTTCTCTCCTGTACCTCAGTATTACCTAGGGTCTCCATCTTCTCTCCTGTACCTCAGTATTACCTAGGGTCTCCATCTTCTCTCCTGTACCTCAGTATTACCTAGGGTCTCCATCTTCTCTCCTGTACCTCAGTATTACCTAGGGTCTCCATCTTCTCTCCTCTACCTCAGTATTACCTAGGGTCTCCATCTTCTCTCCTGTACCTCAGTATTACCTAGGGTCTCCATCTTCTCTCCTCGTACCTCAGTATTACCTAGGGTCTCCATCTTCTCTCCTGCTACCTCAGTATTACCTAGGGTCTCCATCTTCTCTCCTGTACCTCAGTATTACCTAGGGTCTCCATCTTCTCTCCTGTACCTCAGTATTACCTAGGGTCTCCATCTTCTCTCCTGTACCTCAGTATTACCTAGGGTCTCCATCTTCTCTCCTCTACCTCAGTATTACCTAGGGTCTCCATCTTCTCTCCTGTACCTCAGTATTACCTAGGGTCTCCATCTTCTCTCCTCTACCTCAGTATTACCTAGGGTCTCCATCTTCTCTCCTGTACCTCAGTATTACCTAGGGTCTCCATCTTCTCTCCTGTACCTCAGTATTACCTAGGGTCTCCATCTTCTCTCCTGTACCTCAGTATTACCTAGGGTCTCCATCTTCTCTCCTGTACCTCAGTATTACCTAGGGTCTCCATCTTCTCTCCTCTACCTCAGTATTACCTAGGGTCTCCATCTTCTCTCCTGTACCTCAGTATTACCTAGGGTCTCCATCTTCTCTCCTGTACCTCAGTATTACCTAGGGTCTCCATCTTCTCTCCTGTACCTCAGTATTACCTAGGGTCTCCATCTTCTCTCCTGTACCTCAGTATTACCTAGGGTCTCCATCTTCTCTCCTCTACCTCAGTATTACCTAGGGTCTCCATCTTCTCTCCTGTACCTCAGTATTACCTAGGGTCTCCATCTTCTCTCCTTACCTCAGTATTACCTAGGGTCTCCATCTTCTCTCCTGTACCTCAGTATTACCTAGGGTCTCCATCTTCTCTCCTCTACCTCAGTATTACCTAGGGTCTCCATCTTCTCTCCTGTACCTCAGTATTACCTAGGGTCTCCATCTTCTCTCCTCTACCTCAGTATTACCTAGGGTCTCCATCTTCTCTCCTGTACCTCAGTATTACCTAGGGTCTCCATCTTCTCTCCTGTACCTCAGTATTACCTAGGGTCTCCATCTTCTCTCCTGTACCTCAGTATTACCTAGGGTCTCCATCTTCTCTCCTGTACCTCAGTATTACCTAGGGTCTCCATCTTCTCTCCTGTACCTCAGTATTACCTAGGGTCTCCATCTTCTCTCCTGTACCTCAGTATTACCTAGGGTCTCCATCTTCTCTCCTGTACCTCAGTATTACCTAGGGTCTCCATCTTCTCTCCTGTACCTCAGTATTACCTAGGGTCTCCATCTTCTCTCCTGTACCTCAGTATTACCTAGGGTCTCCATCTTCTCTCCTGTACCTCAGTATTACCTAGGGTCTCCATCTTCTCTCCTGTACCTCAGTATTACCTAGGGTCTCCATCTTCTCTCCTCTACCTCAGTATTACCTAGGGTCTCCATCTTCTCTCCTGTACCTCAGTATTACCTAGGGTCTCCATCTTCTCTCCTGTACCTCAGTATTACCTAGGGTCTCCATCTTCTCTCCTGTACCTCAGTATTACCTAGGGTCTCCATCTTCTCTCCTGTACCTCAGTATTACCTAGGGTCTCCATCTTCTCTCCTGTACCTCAGTATTACCTAGGGTCTCCATCTTCTCTCCTGTACCTCAGTATTACCTAGGGTCTCCATCTTCTCTCCTGTACCTCAGTATTACCTAGGGTCTCCATCTTCTCTCCTGTACCTCAGTATTACCTAGGGTCTCCATCTTCTCTCCTGTACCTCAGTATTACCTAGGGTCTCCATCTTCTCTCCTGTACCTCAGTATTACCTAGGGTCTCCATCTTCTCTCCTTACCTCAGTATTACTTAGGGTCTCCATCTTCTCTCCTGTACCTCAGTATTACCTAGGGTCTCCATCTTCTCTCCTGTACCTCAGTATTACCTAGGGTCTCCATCTTCTCTCCTCTACCTCAATATTACCTAGGGTCTCCATCTTCCCTCCTGTACCTCAGTATTACCTAGGTCTCCATCTTCTCTCCTGTACCTCAGTATTACCTAGGGTCTCCATCTCTCCTGTACCTCAGTATTACCTAGGGTCTCCATCTTCCTCCTCTACCTCAGTATTACCTAGGGTCTCCATCTTCTCTCCTGTACCTCAGTATTACCTAGGGTCTCCATCTTCTCCCTGTACCTCAGTATTACCTAGGGTCTCCATCTTCTCTCCTGTACCTCAGTATTACTTAGGGTCTCCATCTTCTCTCCTGTACCTCAGTATTACCTAGGGTCTCCATCTTCTCTCCTCTACCTCAGTATTACCTAGGGTCTCCATCTTCCCTCCTCTACCTCAGTATTACCTAGGGTCTCCATCTTCTCTCCTGTACCTCAGTATTACCTAGGGTCTCCATCTTCTCTCCTCTACCTCAGTATTACCTAGGGTCTCCATCTCTCCTGTACCTCAGTATTACCTAGGGTCTCCATCTTCTCTCCTGTACCTCAGTATTACCTAGGGTCTCCATCTTCCCTCCTGTACCTCAGTATTACCTAGGGTCTCCATCTTCCCTCCTCTACCTCAGTATTACCTAGGGTCTCCATCTTCCCTCCTGTACCTCAGTATTACCTAGGGTCTCCATCTTCTCTCCTCTACCTCAGTATTACCTAGGGTCTCCATCTTCCCTCCTGTACCTCAGTGTTACCTAGGGTCTCCATCTTCTCTCCTCTACCGCAGTATTACCTAGGGTCTCCATCTCTCCTGTACCTCAGTATTACCTAGGGTCTCCATCTCTCCTGTACCTCAGTATTACCTAGGGTTCCATCTCTCCTGTACCTCAGTATTACCTAGGGTCTCCATCTTCTCTCCTGTACCTCAGTATTACCTAGGGTCTCCATCTCTCTCCTGTACCTCAGTATTACCTAGGGTCTCCATCTCTCCTGTACCTCAGTATTACCTAGGGTCTCCATCTTCCCTCCTGTACCTCCGTATTACCTAGGGTCTCCATCTTCTCTCCTGTACCTCAGTATTACCTAGGGTCTCCATCTTCTCTCCTCTACCTCAGTATTACCTAGGGTCTCCATCTTCTCTCCTGTACCTCAGTCATTACTAGGGTCTCCATCTTCTCTCCTGTACCTCAGTATTACCTAGGGTCTCCATCTTCTCTCCTCTACCTCAGTATTACCTAGGGTCTCCATCTTCCTCCTGTACCTCAGTATTACCTAGGGTCTCCATCTTCTCTCCTCTACCTCAGTATTACCTAGGGTCTCCATCTCTCCTGTACCTCAGTATTACCTAGGGTCTCCATCTTCTCTCCTGTACCTCAGTATTACCTAGGGTCTCCATCTTCCCTCCTGTACCTCAGTATTACCTAGGGTCTCCATCTTCCCTCCTCTACCTCAGTATTACCTAGGGTCTCCATCTTCCCTCCTGTACCTCAGTATTACCTAGGGTCTCCATCTTCTCTCCTCTACCTCAATATTACCTAGGGTCTCCATCTTCCCTCCTGTACCTCAGTGTTACCTAGGGTCTCCATCTTCTCTCCTCTACCGCAGTATTACCTAGGGTCTCCATCTCTCCTGTACCTCAGTATTACCTAGGGTCTCCATCTTCCCTCCTCTACCTCCGTATTACCTAGGGTCTCCATCTTCTCTCCTGTACCTCAGTATTACCTAGGGTCTCCATCTTCTCTCCTGTACCTCAGTATTACCTAGGGTCTCCATCTTCTCTCCTGTACCTCAGTGTTACCTAGGGTCTCCATCTTCTCTCCTCTACCTCAGTATTACCTAGGTCTCCATCTTCTCTCCTCTACCGCAGTATTACCTAGGGTCTCCATCTCTCCTGTACCTCAGTATTACCTAGGGTCTCCATCTCTCCTGTACCTCAGTATTACCTAGGGTCTCCATCTCTCCTGTACCTCAGTATTACCTAGGGTCTCCATCTTCTCTCCTCTACCTCAGTATTACTCTAGGGTCTCCATCTTCTCTCCTCTACCTCAGTATTACCTAGGGTCTCCATCTTCTCTCCTGTACCTCAGTATTACCTAGGGTCTCCATCTTCTCTCCTGTACCTCAGTATTACCTAGGGTCTCCATCTTCTCTCCTCTACCTCAGTATTACCTAGGGTCTCCATCTTCTCTCCTGTACCTCAGTGTTACCTAGGGTCTCCATCTTCTCTCCTCTACCTCAGTATTACCTAGGGTCTCCATCTCTCCTGTACCTCAGTATTACCTAGGGTCTCCATCTTCCTCCTCTACCTCCGTATTACCTAGGGTCTCCATCTTCTCTCCTGTACCTCAGTATTACCTAGGGTCTCCATCTCTCCTGTACCTCAGTATTACCTAGGGTCTCCATCTCTCCTGTACCTCAGTATTACCTAGGGTCTCCATCTTCTCTCTTGTACCTCAGTAATACCTAGGGTCTCCATCTTCCCTCCTCTACCTCAGTATTACCTAGGGTCTCCATCTTCTCTCCTGTACCTCAGTATTACCTAGGGTCTCCATCTTCTCTCCTGTACCTCAGTATTACCTAGGGTCTCCATCTTCTCTCCTGTACCTCAGTAATACCTAGGGTCTCCATCTCTCTCCTGTACCTCAGTATTACCTAGGGTCTCCATCTCTCCTGTACCTCAGTATTACCTAGGGTCTCCATCTCTCTGTACCTCAGTATTACCTAGGGTCTCCATCTTCTCTCCTGTACCTCAGTATTACCTAGGGTCTCCATCTTCTCTCCTCTACCTCAGTATTACCTAGGGTCTCCATCTTCTCTCCTGTACCTCAGTATTACCTAGGGTCTCCATCTTCCTCCTGTACCTCAGTATTACCTAGGGTCTCCATCTTCTCTCCTGTACCTCAGTATTACCTAGGGTCTCCATCTTCTCTCCTCTACCTCAGTATTACCTAGGGTCTCCATCTTCCCTCCTCTACCTCAGTATTACCTAGGGTCTCCATCTTCTCTCCTCTACCTCAGTATTACCTAGGGTCTCCATCTTCTCTCCTGTACCTCAGTATTACCTAGGGTCTCCATCTTCCCTCCTGTACCTCAGTATTACCTAGGGTCTCCATCTTCTCTCCTGTACCTCAGTATTACCTAGGGTCTCCATCTTCTCTCCTCTACCTCAGTATTACCTAGGGTCTCCATCTTCCTCCTCTACCTCAGTATTACCTAGGGTCTCCATCTTCCTCCTCTACCTCAGTATTACCTAGGGTCTCCATCTTCCCTCCTCTACCTCAGTATTACCTAGGGTCTCCATCTTCTCTCCTCTACCGCAGTATTACCTAGGGTCTCCATCTTCTCTCCTTTACCTCAGTATTACCTAGGGTCTCCATCTTCTCTCCTCTACCTCAGTATTACCTAGGGTCTCCATCTTCCCTCTTGTACCTCAGTATTACCTAGGGTCTCCATCTTCCCTCCTCTACCTCAGTATTACCTAGGGTCTCCATCTTCTCTCCTGTACCTCAGTATTACCTAGGGTCTCCATCTTCTCTCTTGTACCTCAGTATTACCTAGGGTCTCCATCTTCTCTCCTGTACCTCAGTATTACCTAGGGTCTCCATCTTCTCTCCTGTACCTCAGTATTACCTAGGGTCTCCATCTTCTCTCCTGTACCTCAGTATTACCTAGGGTCTCCATCTTCTCTCCTGTACCTCAGTATTACCTAGGGTCTCCATCTTCTCTCCTGTACCTCAGTATTACCTAGGGTCTCCATCTTCTCTCCTGTACCTCAGTATTACCTAGAGTCTCCAACTTCTCTCCTGTACCTCAGTGTTACCTAGGGTCTCCATCTTCTCTCTGTACCTCAGTATTACCTAGGGTCTCCATCTTCTCTCCTGTACCTCAGTATTACCTAGGGTCTCCATCTTCTCTCCTCTACCTCAGTATTACCTAGGGTCTCCATCTTCTCTCCTGTACCTCAGTATTACCTAGGGTCTCCATCTCTCCTCTACCTCAGTATTACCTAGGGTCTCCATCTCTCCTGTACCTCAGTATTACCTAGGGTCTCCATCTTCTCCTGTACCTCAGTATTACCTAGGGTCTCCATCTTCCCTCCTCTACCTCAGTATTACCTAGGGTCTCCATCTTCTCTCCTGTACCTCAGTATTACCTAGGGTCTCCATCTTCTCTCTTGTACCTCAGTATTACCTAGGGTCTCCATCTTCTCTCTTGTACCTCAGTATTACCTAGGGTCTCCATCTTCTCTCTTGTACCTCAGTATTACCTAGGGTCTCCCATCTTCTCTCCTGTACCTCAGTATTACCTAGGGTCTCCATCTCTCTCCTCTACCTCAGTATTACCTAGGGTCTCCATCTTCTCTCCTGTACCTCAGTGTTACCTAGGGTCTCCATCTTCTCTCCTCTACCTCAGTATTACCTAGGGTCTCCATCTTCTCTCCTGTACCTCAGTATTACCTAGGGTCTCCGTCTTCTCTCCTGTACCTTAGTATTACCTAGGGTCTCCATCTTCCCTCCTCTACCTCCGTATTACCTAGGGTCTCCATCTTTTCTCCTGTACCTCAGTATTACCTAGGGTCTCCATCTTCTCTCCTGTACCTCAGTAATACCTAGGGTCTCCATCTTCCCTCCTCTACCTCAGTATTACCTAGGGTCTCCATCTTCTCTCCTGTACCTCAGTATTACCTAGGGTCTCCATCTTCTCTCCTGTACCTCAGTATTACCTAGGGTCTCCATCTTCCCTCCTCTACCTCAGTATTACCTAGGGTCTCCATCTTCCCTCCTCTACCTCAGTATTACCTAGGGTCTCCATCTTCTCTCCTGTACCTCAGTATTACCTAGGGTCTCCATCTTCTCTCCTCTACCTCAGTATTACCTAGGGTCTCCATCTTCTCTCCTGTACCTCAGTATTACCTAGGGTCTCCATCTTCTCTCCTGTACCTCAGTATTACCTAGGGTCTCCATCTTCTCTCCTGTACCTCAGTATTACCTAGGGTCTCCATCTTCTCTCCTGTACCTCAGTATTACCTAGGGTCTCCATCTTCTCTCCTGTACCTCAGTATTACCTAGAGTCTCCAACTTCTCTCCTGTACCTCAGTGTTACCTAGGGTCTCCATCTTCTCTCCTGTACCTCAGTATTACCTAGGGTCTCCATCTTCTCTCCTGTACCTCAGTATTACCTAGGGTCTCCATCTCTCCTCTACCTCAGTATTACCTAGGGTCTCCATCTTCTCTCTGTACCTCAGTATTACCTAGGGTCTCCATCTTCTCCCCTGTACCTCAGTATTACCTAGGGTCTCCATCTTCTCTCCTCTACCTCAGTATTACCTAGGGTCTCCATCTTCTCTCCTGTACCTCAGTATTACCTAGGGTCTCCATCTCTCCTCTCCCTCAGTATTACCTAGGGTCTCCATCTCTCCTGTACCTCAGTATTACCTAGGGTCTCCATCTCTCCTGTACCTCAGTATTACCTAGGGTCTCCATCTTCCTCCTCTACCTCAGTATTACCTAGGGTCTCCATCTTCTCTCCTGTACCTCAGTATTACCTAGGGTCTCCATCTTCTCTCCTGTACCTCAGTATTACCTAGGGTCTCCATCTTCTCTCCTCTACCTCAGTATTACCTAGGGTCTCCATCTTCTCTCCTGTACCTCAGTGTTACCTAGGGTCTCCATCTTCTCTCCTCTACCTCAGTATTACCTAGGGTCTCCATCTTCTCTCCTGTACCTCAGTATTACCTAGGGTCTCCGTCTTCTCTCCTGTACCTCAGTATTACCTAGGGTCTCCATCTTCCTCCTCTACCTCCGTATTACCTAGGGTCTCCATCTTTCTCCTGTACCTCAGTATTACCTAGGGTCTCCATCTTCTCTCCTGTACCTCAGTAATACCTAGGGTCTCCATCTTCTCTCCTGTACCTCAGTATTACCTAGGGTCTCCATCTTCTCTCCTCTACCTCAGTAATACCTAGGGTCTCCATCTTCCCTCCTCTACCTCCGTATTACCTAGGGTCTCCATCTTCCTCCTCTACCTCAGTATTACCTAGGGTCTCCATCTTCTCTCCTGTACCTCAGTATTACCTAGGGTCTCCATCTTCTCTCCTGTACCTCAGTATTACCTAGGGTCTCCATCTTCTCTCCTGTACCTCAGTATTACCTAGGGTCTCCATCTTCTCTCCTGTACCTCAGTATTACCTAGGGTCTCCATCTTCCCTCCTCTACCTCAGTATTACCTAGGGTCTCCATCTTCTCTCCTGTACCTCAGTATTACCTAGGGTCTCCATCTTCTCTCCTGTACCTCAGTATTACCTAGGGTCTCCATCTTCCCTCCTCTACCTCAGTATTACCTAGGGTCTCCATCTTCTCTCCTGTACCTCAGTATTACCTAGGGTCTCCATCTTCTCTCCTCTACCTCAGTATTACCTAGGGTCTCCATCTTCTCTCCTCTACCTCAGTATTACCTAGGGTCTCCATCTCTCTCCTCTACCTCAGTATTACCTAGGGTCTCCATCTTCCCTCCTCTACCTCAGTATTACCTAGGGTCTCCATCTTCCCTCCTGTACCTCAGTATTACCTAGGGTCTCCATCTTCTCTCCTCTACCTCAGTATTACCTAGGGTCTCCATCTTCTCTCCTCTACCTCAGTATTACCTAGGGTCTCCATCTTCTCTCCTCTACCTCAGTATTACCTAGGGTCTCCATCTTCCTCCTCTACCTCAGTATTACCTAGGGTCTCCATCTTCTCTCCTGTACCTCAGTATTACCTAGGGTCTCCATCTTCCCTCCTGTACCTCAGTATTACCTAGGGTCTCCATCTTCTCTCCTGTACCTCAGTATTACCTAGGGTCTCCATCTTCTCTCCTCTACCTCAGTATTACCTAGGGTCTCCATCTTCTCTCCTGTACCTCAGTATTACCTAGGGTCTCCATCTTCTCTCCTCTACCTCAGTATTACCTAGGGTCTCCATCTTCCCTCCTCTACCTCAGTATTACCTAGGGTCTCCATCTTCTCTCCTGTACCTCAGTATTACCTAGGGTCTCCATCTTCTCTCCTGTACCTCAGTATTACCTAGGGTCTCCATCTTCTCTCCTGTACCTCAGTATTACCTAGGGTCTCCATCTTCCCTCCTCTACCTCAGTATTACCTAGGGTCTCCATCTTCTCTCCTGTACCTCAGTATTACCTAGGGTCTCCATCTTCTCTCCTGTACCTCAGTATTACCTAGGGTCTCCATCTTCTCTCCTTGTACCTCAGTATTACCTAGGTCTCCATCTTCTCTCCTGTACCTCAGTATTACCTAGGGTCTCCATCTTCTCTCCTCTACCTCAGTATTACCTAGGGTCTCCATCTTCTCTCCTGTACCTCAGTATTACCTAGGGTCTCCATCTTCTCTCCTGTACCTCAGTATTACCTAGGGTCTCCATCTTCTCTCCTCTACCTCAGTATTACCTAGGGTCTCCATCTCTCCTGTACCTCAGTATTACCTAGGGTCTCCATCTTCTCTCCTCTACCTCCGTATTACCTAGGGTCTCCATCTTCTCTCCTCTACCTCAGTATTACCTAGGGTCTCCATCTTCTCTCCTCTACCTCAGTATTACCTAGGGTCTCCATCTTCCTCCTCTACCTCAGTATTACCTAGGGTCTCCATCTTCTCTCCTGTACCTCAGTATTACCTAGGGTCTCCATCTTCTCTCCTGTACCTCAGTATTACCTAGGGTCTCCATCTTCTCTTCTCTGCCTCAGTATTACCTAGGGTCTCCATCTCTCCTGTACCTCAGTATTACCTAGGGTCTCCATCTTCTCTCCTCTACCTCCGTATTACCTAGGGTCTCCATCTTCTCTCCTCTACCTCAGTATTACCTAGGGTCTCCATCTTCTCTCCTGTACCTCAGTATTACTTAGGGTCTCCATCTTCTCTCCTGTACCTCAGTATTACCTAGGGTCTCCATCTTCTCTCCTGTACCTCAGTATTACCTAGGGTCTCCATCTTCCCTCCTGTACCTCAGTATTACCTAGGGTCTCCATCTTCTCTCCTGTACCTCAGTATTACCTAGGGTCTCCATCTTCTCTCCTGTACCTCAGTGTTACCTAGGGTCTCCATCTTCTCTCCTCTACCTCAGTAATACCTAGGGTCTCCATCTTCCCTCCTCTACCTCCGTATTACCTAGGGTCTCCATCTTCTCTCCTGTACCTCAGTATTACCTAGGGTCTCCATCTCTCCTGTACCTCAGTATTACCTAGGGTCTCCATCTCTCCTGTACCTCAGTATTACCTAGGGTCTCCATCTTCTCTCTTGTACCTCAGTATACCTAGGGTCTCCATCTTCTCTCCTGTACCTCAGTATTACCTAGGGTCTCCATCTTCTCTCCTGTACCTCAGTATTACCTAGGGTCTCCATCTTCTCTCCTGTACCTCAGTATTACCTAGGGTCTCCATCTTCTCTCCTGTACCTCAGTATTACCTAGGGTCTCCATCTCTCCTGTACCTCAGTATTACCTAGGGTCTCCATCTTCTCTCCTGTACCTCAGTATTACCTAGGGTCTCCATCTTCTCTCCTGTACCTCAGTATTACCTAGGGTCTCCATCTTCTCTCCTGTACCTCAGTGTTACCTAGGGTCTCCATCTTCTCTCCTGTACCTCAGTATTACCTAGGGTCTCCATCTCTCTCCTGTACCTCAGTATTACCTAGGGTCTCCATCTTCTCTCCTGTACCTCAGTATTACCTAGGGTCTCCATCTTCTCTCCTGTACCTCAGTATTACCTAGGGTCTCCATCTCTCCTGTACCTCAGTATTACCTAGGGTCTCCATCTTCTCTCCTGTACCTCAGTATTACCTAGGGTCTCCATCTCTCCCTGTACCTCAGTATTACCTAGGGTCTCCATCTTCTCTCCTGTACCTCAGTATTACCTAGGGTCTCCATCTTCCCTCCTCTACCTCAGTAATACCTAGGGTCTCCATCTTCCCTCCTCTACCTCAGTATTACCTAGGGTCTCCATCTTCTCTCCTCTACCTCAGTATTACCTAGGGTCTCCATCTTCCCTCCTCTACCTCAGTATTACCTAGGGTCTCCATCTTCTCTCCTGCTACCTCAGTATTACCTAGGGTCTCCATCTTCTCTCCTCTACCTCAGTATTACCTAGGGTCTCCATCTTCCTCCTCTACCTCAGTATTACCTAGGGTCTCCATCTTCTCTCCTGTACCTCAGTATTACCTAGGGTCTCCATCTTCTCTCCTGTACCTCAGTATTACCTAGGGTCTCCATCTTCTCTCCTGTACCTCAGTATTACCTAGGGTCTCCATCTTCTCTCCTGTACCTCAGTATTACCTAGGGTCTCCATCTTCTCTCCTCTACCTCAGTATTACCTAGGGTCTCCATCTTCTCTCCTGTACCTCAGTATTACCTAGGGTCTCCATCTTCTCTCCTGTACCTCAGTATTACCTAGGGTCTCCATCTTCTCTCCTCTACCTCAGTATTACCTAGGGTCTCCATCTTCTCTCCTGTACCTCAGTATTACCTAGGGTCTCCGTCTTCTCTCCTCTACCTCAGTATTACCTAGGGTCTCCATCTTCTCTCCTGTACCTCAGTGTTACCTAGGGTCTCCATCTTCTCTCCTCTACCTCAGTATTACCTAGGGTCTCCATCTCTCTCCTCTACCTCAGTATTACCTAGGGTCTCCATCTTCTCTCCTGTACCTCAGTGTTACCTAGGGTCTCGATCTTCTCTCCTCTACCTCAATATTACCTAGGGTCTCCATCTTCTCTCCTGTACCTCAGTATTACCTAGGGTCTCCATCTTCTCTCCTGTACCTCAGTATTACCTAGGGTCTCCATCTTCTCTCCTGTACCTCAGTATTACTTAGGGTCTCCATCTTCTCTCCTGTACCTCAGTATTACCTAGGGTCTCCATCTTCTCTCCTGTACCTCAGTATTACCTAGGGTCTCCATCTTCTCTCCTCTACCTCAATATTACCTAGGGTCTCCATCTCTCCTGTACCTCAGTATTACCTAGGGTCTCCATCTTCTCTCCTGTACCTCAGTATTTCCTAGGGTCTCCATCTTCCCTCCTCTACCTCCGTATTACCTAGGGTCTCCATCTTCTCTCCTGTACCTCAGTATTTCCTAGGGTCTCCAATCTTCTCTCCTCTACCTCAGTATTACCTAGGGTCTCCATCTTCTCCCTGTACCTCAGTATTACCTAGGGTCTCCATCTTCTCTCCTGTACCTCAGCATTACTTAGGGTCTCCATCTTCTCTCCTGTACCTCAGTATTACCTAGGGTCTCCATCTTCTCTCCTCTACCTCAGTATTACCTAGGGTCTCCATCTTCCCTCCTCTACCTCAGTATTACCTAGGGTCTCCATCTTCCCTCCTGTACCTCAGTATTACCTAGGGTCTCCATCTTCTCTCCTCTACCTCAATATTACCTAGGGTCTCCATCTTACTCTCCTCTGCCTCAGTATTACCTAGGGTCTCCATCTCTCCTGTACCTCAGTATTACCTAGGGTCTCCATCTTCTCTCCTGTACCTCAGTATTACCTAGGGTCTCCATCTTCCCTCCTGTACCTCAGTATTACCTAGGGTCTCCATCTTCCTCCTCTACCTCAGTATTACCTAGGGTCTCCATCTTCCCTCCTGTACCTCAGTATTACCTAGGGTCTCCATCTTCTCTCCTCTACCTCAATATTACCTAGGGTCTCCATCTTCTCTCCTCTACCGCAGTATTACATAGGGTCTCCATCTCTCCTGTACCTCAGTATTACCTAGGGTCTCCATCTTCCCTCCTCTACCTCCAGTATTACCTAGGGTCTCCATCTTCTCTCCTGTACCTCAGTATTACCTAGGGTCTCCATCTTCTCTCCTCTACCTCAGTATTACCTAGGGTCTCCATCTTCTCTCCTGTACCTCAGTGTTACCTAGGGTCTCCATCTTCTCTCCTCTACCTCAGTATTACCTAGGTCTCCATCTTCTCTCCTCTACCTCAGTATTACCTAGGGTCTCCATCTCTCCTGTACCTCAGTATTACCTAGGGTCTCCATCTCTCTCCTGTACCTCAGTATTACCTAGGGTCTCCATCTCTCCTGTACCTCAGTATTACCTAGGGTCTCCATCTTCCTCCTCTACCTCAGTATTACCTAGGGTCTCCATCTTCTCTCCTGTACCTCAGTATTACCTAGGGTCTCCATCTTCCCTCCTCTACCTCAGTATTACCTAGGGTCTCCATCTTCTCTCCTGTACCTCAGTGTTACCTAGGGTCTCCATCTTCTCTCCTCTACCTCAGTATTACCTAGGGTCTCCATCTTCTCTCCTCTACCTCAGTATTACCTAGGGTCTCCATCTTCCCTCCTCTACCTCAGTATTACCTAGGGTCTCCATCTTCTCTCCTGTACCTCAGTATTACCTAGGGTCTCCATCTTCTCTCCTCTACCTCAGTATTACCTAGGGTCTCCATCTTCTCTCCTGTACCTCAGTATTAACCTAGGGTCTCCATCTTCTCTCCTCTACCTCAGTATTACCTAGGGTCTCCATCTTCTCTCCTGTACCTCAGTATTACCTAGGGTCTCCATCTCTCCTGTACCTCAGTATTACCTAGGGTCTCCATCTTCCCTCCTCTACCTCAGTATTACCTAGGGTCTCCATCTTCTCTCCTGTACCTCAGTATTACCTAGGGTCTCCATCTTCTCCTGTACCTCAGTATTACCTAGGGTCTCCATCTCTCCTGTACCTCAGTATTACCTAGGGTCTCCATCTTCTCTCCTGTACCTCAGTATTACCTAGGGTCTCCATCTTCCTCCTCTACCTCAGTATTACCTAGGGTCTCCATCTTCTCTCCTGTACCTCAGTATTACCTAGGGTCTCCATCTTCTCTCCTGTACCTCAGTATTACCTAGGGTCTCCATCTTCTCTCCTGTACCTCAGTATTACCTAGGGTCTCCATCTTCTCTCCTGTACCTCAGTATTACCTAGGGTCTCCATCTCCTCCTGTACCTCAGTATTACCTAGGGTCTCCATCTCTCCTGTACCTCAGTATTACCTAGGGTCTCCATCTTCTCTCCTGTACCTCAGTATTACCTAGGGTCTCCATCTTCTCTCCTCTACCTCAGTATTACCTAGGGTCTCCATCTTCCCTCCTCTACCTCAGTATTACCTAGGGTCTCCATCTTCTCTCCTCTACCTCAGTATTACCTAGGGTCTCCATCTTCCTCCTCTACCTCAGTATTACCTAGGGTCTCCATCTTCCCTCCTCTACCTCAGTATTACCTAGGGTCTCCATCTTCCCTCCTCTACCTCAGTATTACCTAGGGTCTCCATCTTCTCTCCTCTACCTCAGTATTACCTAGGGTCTCCATCTTCTCTCCTCTACCTCAGTATTACCTAGGGTCTCCATCTTCTCTCCTTTACCTCAGTATTACCTAGGGTCTCCATCTTCTCTCCTCTACCTCAGTATTACCTAGGGTCTCCATCTTCCCTCCTGTACCTCAGTATTACCTAGGGTCTCCATCTTCTCTCCTGTACCTCATTATTACCTAGGGTCTCCATCTTCTCTCCTGTACCTCAGTATTACCTAGGGTCTCCATCTAACCTAGGGTCTCCATCTTCCCTCCTCTACCTCAGTATTACCTAGGGTCTCCATCTTCTCTCCTGTACCTCAGTATTACCTAGGGTCTCCATCTTCTCTCCTGTACCTCAGTATTACCTAGGGTCTCCATCTTCTCTCCTGTACCTCAGTAATACCTAGGGTCTCCATCTTCTCTCCTGTACCTCAGTATTACCTAGGGTCTCCATCTTCTCTCCTGTACCTCAGTATTACCTAGGGTCTCCATCTTCTCTCCTGTACCTCAGTATTACCTAGGGTCTCCATCTTCTCTCCTGTACCTCAGTATTACCTAGAGTCTCCAACTTCTCTCCTGTACCTCATGTTACCTAGGTCTCCATCTTCTCTCTGTACCTCAGTATTACCTAGGGTCTCCATCTTCTCTCCTGTACCTCAGTATTACCTAGGGTCTCCATCTTCTGCTCCTCTACCTCAGTATTACCTAGGGTCTCCATCTTCTCTCCTGTACCTCAGTATTACCTAGGGTCTCCATCTCTCCTCTACCTCAGTATTACCTAGGGTCTCATCTCTCCTGTACCTCAGTATTACCTAGGGTCTCCATCTTCCTCCTCTACCTCAGTATTACCTAGGGTCTCCATCTTCTCTCCTGTACCTCAGTATTACCTAGGGTCTCCATCTTCTCTCCTGTACCTCAGTATTACCTAGGGTCTCCATCTTCTCTCCTCTACCTCAGTATTACCTAGGGTCTCCATCTTCTCTCCTGTACCTCAGTATTACTTAGGGTCTCCATCTTCTCTCCTCTACCTCAGTATTACCTAGGGTCTCCATCTTCTCTCCTGTACCTCAGTATTACCTAGGGTCTCCATCTTCTCTCCTGTACCTCAGTATTACCTAGGGTCTCCATCTTCCCTCCTCTACCTCCGTATTACCTAGGGTCTCCATCTTTCTCCTGTACCTCAGTATTACCTAGGGTCTCCATCTTCTCTCCTGTACCTCAGTATTACCTAGGGTCTCCATCTTCCCTCCTGCTACCTCAGTATTACCTAGGGTCTCCATCTCTCCTCCTGTACCTCAGTATTACCTAGGGTCTCCATCTTCTCTCCTGCTACCTCAGTATTACCTAGGGTCTCCATCTTCTCTCCTCTACCTCAGTATTACCTAGGGTCTCCATCTCTCTCCTGCTACCTCAGTATTACCTAGGGTCTCCATCTTCCTCCTCTACCTCAGTATTACCTAGGGTCTCCATCTCTCTCCTGTACCTCAGTATTACCTAGGGTCTCATCTTCCCTCCTCTACCTCAGTATTACCTAGGGTCTCCATCTTCTCTTCCTCTACCTCAGTATTACCTAGGGTCTCCATCTTCTCTCCTGCTACCTCAGTATTACCTAGGGTCTCCATCTTCCCTCCTCTACCTCAGTATTACCTAGGGTCTCCATCTTCTCTCCTGTACCTCAGTATTACCTAGGGTCTCCATCTTCCCTCCTGTACCTCAGTATTACCTAGGGTCTCCATCTTCTCTCCTGTACCTCAGTATTATCTAGGGTCTCCATCTTCTCTCCTCTACCTCAGTATTACCTAGGGTCTCCATCTTCTCTCCTGTACCTCAGTATTACCTAGGGTCTCCATCTTCTCTCCTCTACCTCAGTATTACCTAGGGTCTCCATCTTCTCTCCTTACCTCAGTATTACCTAGGGTCTCCATCTTCCTACCTCAGTATTACCTAGGGTCTCCATCTTCTCTCCTGTACCTCAGTATTACCTAGGGTCTCCATCTTCTCTCCTGTACCTCAGTATTACCTAGGGTCTCCATCTTCTCTCTCTGTACCTCAGTATTACGTAGGGTCTCCATCTTCCCTCCTCTACCTCAGTATTACCTAGGGTCTCCATCTTCTCTCCTGTACCTCAGTATTACCTAGGGTCTCCATCTTCTCTCCTGTACAACCTAGGGTCTCCATCTTCTCTCCTGTACCTCAGTATTACCTAGGGTCTCCATCTTCCCTCCTCTACCTCAGTATTACCTAGGGTCTCCATCTTCTCTCCTGTACCTCAGTATTACCTAGGGTCTCCATTTTCTCTCCTGTACCTCAGTATTACCTAGGGTCTCCATCTTCTCTCTTGTACCTCAGTATTACCTACGGTCTCCATCTTCTCTCCTGTACCTCAGTATTACCTAGGGTCTCCATCTTCCCTCCTCTACCTCAGTATAACCTAGGGTCTCCATCTTCTCTCCTGTACCTCAGTATTACCTAGGGTCTCCATCTTCTCTCCTGTACCTCAGTATTACCTAGGGTCTCCATCTTCTCTCCTGTACCTCAGTATTACCTAGGGTCTCCATCTTCTCTCCTGTACCTCAGTATTACCTAGGGTCTCCATCTTCTCTCCTCTGCCTCAGTATTACCTAGGGTCTCCATCTCTCCTGTACCTCAGTATTACCTAGGGTCTCCATCTTCTCTCCTCTACCTCCGTATTACCTAGGGTCTCCATCTTCTCTCCTCTACCTCAGTATTACCTAGGGTCTCCATCTTCTCTCCTCTACCTCCGTATTACCTAGGGTCTCCATCTTCCCTCCTCTACCTCAGTATAACCTAGGGTCTCCATCTTCTCTCCTGTACCTCAGTATTACCTAGGGTCTCCATCTTCTCTCCTGTACCTCAGTATTACCTAGGGTCTCCATCTTCTCTCCTCTGCCTCAGTATTACCTAGGGTCTCCATCTCTCCTGTACCTCAGTATTACCTAGGGTCTCCATCTTCTCTCCTCTACCTCCGTATTACCTAGGGTCTCCATCTTCTCTCCTGTACCTCAGTATTACTTAGGGTCTCCATCTTCTCTCCTGTACCTCAGTATTACCTAGGGTCTCCATCTTCTCTCCTGTACCTCAGTATTACCTAGGGTCTCCATCTTCTCTCCTCTACCTCAGTATTACCTAGGGTCTCCATCTTCTCTCCTGTACCTCAGTATTACTTAGGGTCTCCATCTTCTCTCCTGTACCTCAGTATTACCTAGGGTCTCCATCTTCTCTCCTGTACCTCAGTATTACCTAGGGTCTCCATCTTCCCTCCTGTACCTCAGTATTACTTAGGGTCTCCATCTTCTCTCCTGTACCTCAGTATTACCTAGGGTCTCCATCTTCTCTCCTCTACCTCAGTAATACCTAGGGTCTCCATCTTCCCTCCTCTACCTCCGTATTACCTAGGGTCTCCATCTTCTCTCCTGTACCTCAGTATTACCTAGGGTCTCCATCTTCTCTCCTGTACCTCAGTATTACCTAGGGTCTCCATCTTCTCTCCTGTACCTCAGTATTACCTAGGGTCTCCATCTCTCCTGTACCTCAGTATTACCTAGGGTCTCCATCTTCTCTCCTCTACCTCCGTATTACCTAGGGTCTCCATCTTCTCTCCTCTACCTCAGTATTACCTAGGGTCTCCATCTTCTCTCCTCTACCTCCGTATTACCTAGGGTCTCCATCTTCCCTCCTCTACCTCAGTATAACCTAGGGTCTCCATCTTCTCTCCTGTACCTCAGTATTACCTAGGGTCTCCATCTTCTCTCCTGTACCTCAGTATTACCTAGGGTCTCCATCTTCTCTCCTCTGCCTCAGTATTACCTAGGGTCTCCATCTCTCCTGTACCTCAGTATTACCTAGGGTCTCCATCTTCTCTCCTCTACCTCCGTATTACCTAGGGTCTCCATCTTCTCTCCTGTACCTCAGTATTACTTAGGGTCTCCATCTTCTCTCCTGTACCTCAGTATTACCTAGGGTCTCCATCTTCTCTCCTGTACCTCAGTATTACCTAGGGTCTCCATCTTCTCTCCTCTACCTCAGTATTACCTAGGGTCTCCATCTTCTCTCCTGTACCTCAGTATTACTTAGGGTCTCCATCTTCTCTCCTGTACCTCAGTATTACCTAGGGTCTCCATCTTCTCTCCTGTACCTCAGTATTACCTAGGGTCTCCATCTTCCCTCCTGTACCTCAGTATTACTTAGGGTCTCCATCTTCCCTCCTGTACCTCAGTATTACCTAGGGTCTCCATCTTCTCTCTTGTACCTCAGTAATACCTAGGGTCTCCATCTTCCCTCCTCTACCTCAGTATTACCTAGGGTCTCCATCTTCTCTCCTGTACCTCAGTATTACCTAGGGTCTCCATCTTCTCTCCTGTACCTCAGTATTACCTAGGGTCTCCATCTTCTCTCCTGTACCTCAGTATTACCTAGGGTCTCCATCTTCTCTCCTGTACCTCAGTATTACCTAGGGTCTCCATCTCTCCTGTACCTCAGTATTACCTAGGGTCTCCATCTCTCCTGTACCTCAGTATTACCTAGGGTCTCCATCTTCTCTCCTGTACCTCAGTATTACCTAGGGTCTCCATCTTCTCTCCTCTACCTCAGTATTACCTAGGGTCTCCATCTTCTCTCCTGTACCTCAGTATTACCTAGGGTCTCCATCTTCCCTCCTGTACCTCAGTATTACCTAGGGTCTCCATCTTCTCTCCTCTACCTCAGTATTACCTAGGGTCTCCATCTTCCCTCCTCTACCTCAGTATTACCTAGGGTCTCCATCTTCCCTCCTCTACCTCAGTATTACCTAGGGTCTCCATCTTCCCTCCTCTACCTCAGTATTACCTAGGGTCTCCATCTTCTCTCCTCTACCTCAGTATTACCTAGGGTCTCCATCTTCTCTCCTCTACCGCAGTATTACCTAGGGTCTCCATCTTCTCTCCTTTACCTCAGTATTACCTAGGGTCTCCATCTTCTCTCCTCTACCTCAGTATTACCTAGGGTCTCCATCTTCCCTCTTGTACCTCAGTATTACCTAGGGTCTCCATCTTCCCTCCTCTACCTCAGTATTACCTAGGGTCTCCATCTTCTCTCCTGTACCTCAGTATTACCTAGGGTCTCCATCTTCTCTCCTGTACCTCAGTATTACCTAGGGTCTCCATCTTCTCTCCTGTACCTCAGTATTACCTAGGGTCTCCATCTTCTCTCCTGTACCTCAGTATTACCTAGGGTCTCCATCTTCTCTCCTGTACCTCAGTATTACCTAGGGTCTCCATCTTCTCTCCTGTACCTCAGTATTACCTAGGGTCTCCATCTTCTCTCCTGTACCTCAGTATTACCTAGAGTCTCCAACTTCTCTCCTGTACCTCAGTGTTACCTAGGGTCTCCATCTTCTCTCTTGTACCTCAGTATTACCTAGGGTCTCCATCTTCTCTCCTGTACCTCAGTATTACCTAGGGTCTCCATCTTCTCTCCTCTACCTCAGTATTACCTAGGGTCTCCATCTTCTCTCCTCTACCTCAGTATTACCTAGGGTCTCCATCTCTCCTCTACCTCAGTATTACCTAGGGTCTCCATCTTCTCTCCTGTACCTCAGTATTACCTAGGGTCTCCATCTCTCCTCTACCTCAGTATTACCTAGGGTCTCCATCTTCTCTCCTCTACCTCAGTATTACCTAGGGTCTCCATCTCTCCTCTACCTCAGTATTACCTAGGGTCTCCATCTTCTCTCCTGTACCTCAGTATTACCTAGGGTCTCCATCTCTCCTCTACCTCAGTATTACCTAGGGTCTCCATCTTCTCTCCTGTACCTCAGTATTACCTAGGGTCTCCATCTTCTCTCCTGTACCTCAGTATTACCTAGGGTCTCCATCTTCTCTCCTCTACCTCAGTATTACCTAGGGTCTCCATCTTCTCTCCTGTACCTCAGTGTTACCTAGGGTCTCCATCTTCTCTCCTCTACCTCAGTATTACCTAGGGTCTCCATCTTCTCTCCTGTACCTCAGTATTACCTAGGGTCTCCGTCTTCTCTCCTGTACCTCAGTATTACCTAGGGTCTCCATCTTCCCTCCTCTACCTCCGTATTACCTAGGGTCTCCATCTTTTCTCCTGTACCTCAGTATTACCTAGGGTCTCCATCTTCTCTCCTGTACCTCAGTAATACCTAGGGTCTCCATCTTCCCTCCTCTACCTCAGTATTACCTAGGGTCTCCATCTTCTCTCCTGTACCTCAGTATTACCTAGGGTCTCCATCTTCTCTCCTGTACCTCAGTATTACCTAGGGTCTCCATCTTCCCTCCTCTACCTCAGTATTACCTAGGGTCTCCATCTTCTCTCCTGTACCTCAGTATTACCTAGGGTCTCCATCTTCTCTCCTCTACCTCAGTATTACCTAGGGTCTCCATCTTCTCTCCTCTACCTCAGTATTACCTAGGGTCTCCATCTTCTCTCCTCTACCTCAGTATTACCTAGGGTCTCCATCTTCTCTCCTGTACCTCAGTATTACCTAGGGTCTCCATCTTCTCTCCTCTACCTCAGTAATACCTAGGGTCTCCATCTTCCCTCCTCTACCTCCGTATTACCTAGGGTCTCCATCTTCTCTCCTGTACCTCAGTATTACCTAGGGTCTCCATCTTCTCTCTTGTACCTCAGTAATACCTAGGGTCTCCATCTTCCCTCCTCTACCTCAGTATTACCTAGGGTCTCCATCTTCTCTCCTGTACCTCAGTATTACCTAGGGTCTCCATCTTCTCTCCTGTACCTCAGTATTACCTAGGGTCTCCATCTTCTCTCCTGTACCTCAGTATTACCTAGGGTCTCCATCTTCTCTCCTGTACCTCAGTATTACCTAGGGTCTCCATCTCTCCTGTACCTCAGTATTACCTAGGGTCTCCATCTCTCCTGTACCTCAGTATTACCTAGGGTCTCCATCTTCTCTCCTCTACCTCAGTATTACCTAGGGTCTCCATCTTCTCTCCTGTACCTCAGTATTACCTAGGGTCTCCATCTCTCCTGTACCTCAGTATTACCTAGGGTCTCCATCTCTCCTGTACCTCAGTATTACCTAGGGTCTCCATCTTCCCTCCTGTACCTCAGTATTACCTAGGGTCTCCATCTTCTCTCCTCTACCTCAGTATTACCTAGGGTCTCCATCTTCCCTCCTCTACCTCAGTATTACCTAGGGTCTCCATCTTCCCTCCTCTACCTCAGTATTACCTAGGGTCTCCATCTTCCCTCCTCTACCTCAGTATTACCTAGGGTCTCCATCTTCCCTCCTCTACCTCAGTATTACCTAGGGTCTCCATCTTCCCTCCTCTACCTCAGTATTACCTAGGGTCTCCATCTTCTCTCCTCTACCGCAGTATTACCTAGGGTCTCCATCTTCTCTCCTTTACCTCAGTATTACCTAGGGTCTCCATCTTCTCTCCTCTACCTCAGTATTACCTAGGGTCTCCATCTTCCCTCTTGTACCTCAGTATTACCTAGGGTCTCCATCTTCCCTCCTCTACCTCAGTATTACCTAGGGTCTCCATCTTCTCTCCTGTACCTCAGTATTACCTAGGGTCTCCATCTTCTCTCCTGTACCTCAGTATTACCTAGGGTCTCCATCTTCTCTCCTGTACCTCAGTATTACCTAGGGTCTCCATCTTCTCTCCTGTACCTCAGTATTACCTAGGGTCTCCATCTTCTCTCCTGTACCTCAGTATTACCTAGGGTCTCCATCTTCTCTCCTGTACCTCAGTATTACCTAGGGTCTCCATCTTCTCTCCTGTACCTCAGTATTACCTAGAGTCTCCAACTTCTCTCCTGTACCTCAGTGTTACCTAGGGTCTCCATCTTCTCTCTTGTACCTCAGTATTACCTAGGGTCTCCATCTTCCCTCCTCTACCTCAGTATTACCTAGGGTCTCCATCTTCTCTCCTCTACCTCAGTATTACCTAGGGTCTCCATCTTCTCTCCTCTACCTCAGTATTACCTAGGGTCTCCATCTCTCCTCTACCTCAGTATTACCTAGGGTCTCCATCTTCTCTCCTGTACCTCAGTATTACCTAGGGTCTCCATCTCTCCTCTACCTCAGTATTACCTAGGGTCTCCATCTTCTCTCCTCTACCTCAGTATTACCTAGGGTCTCCATCTCTCCTCTACCTCAGTATTACCTAGGGTCTCCATCTTCTCTCCTGTACCTCAGTATTACCTAGGGTCTCCATCTCTCCTCTACCTCAGTATTACCTAGGGTCTCCATCTCTCCTGTACCTCAGTATTACCTAGGGTCTCCATCTCTCCTGTACCTCAGTATTACCTAGGGTCTCCATCTTCCCTCCTCTACCTCAGTATTACCTAGGGTCTCCATCTTCTCTCCTGTACCTCAGTATTACCTAGGGTCTCCATCTTCTCTCCTGTACCTCAGTATTACCTAGGGTCTCCATCTTCTCTCCTCTACCTCAGTATTACCTAGGGTCTCCATCTTCTCTCCTCTACCTCAGTGTTACCTAGGGTCTCCATCTTCTCTCCTCTACCTCAGTATTACCTAGGGTCTCCATCTTCTCTCCTGTACCTCAGTATTACCTAGGGTCTCCGTCTTCTCTCCTGTACCTCAGTATTACCTAGGGTCTCCATCTTCCCTCCTCTACCTCCGTATTACCTAGGGTCTCCATCTTTTCTCCTGTACCTCAGTATTACCTAGGGTCTCCATCTTCTCTCCTGTACCTCAGTAATACCTAGGGTCTCCATCTTCCCTCCTCTACCTCAGTATTACCTAGGGTCTCCATCTTCTCTCCTGTACCTCAGTATTACCTAGGGTCTCCATCTTCTCTCCTGTACCTCAGTATTACCTAGGGTCTCCATCTTCCCTCCTCTACCTCAGTATTACCTAGGGTCTCCATCTTCTCTCCTGTACCTCAGTATTACCTAGGGTCTCCATCTTCTCTCCTCTACCTCAGTATTACCTAGGGTCTCCATCTTCTCTCCTCTACCTCAGTATTACCTAGGGTCTCCATCTTCTCTCCTCTACCTCAGTATTACCTAGGGTCTCCATCTTCCCTCCTCTACCTCAGTATTACCTAGGGTCTCCATCTTCTCTCCTCTACCTCAGTATTACCTAGGGTCTCCATCTTCTCTCCTCTACCTCAGTATTACCTAGGGTCTCCATCTTCCCTCCTCTACCTCAGTATTACCTAGGGTCTCCATCTTCTCTCCTGTACCTCAGTATTACCTAGGGTCTCCATCTTCCCTCCTGTACCTCAGTATTACCTAGGGTCTCCATCTTCTCTCCTCTACCTCAGTATTACCTAGGGTCTCCATCTTCTCTCCTGTACCTCAGTATTACCTAGGGTCTCCATCTTCTCTCCTCTACCTCAGTATTACCTAGGGTCTCCATCTTCTCTCCTTTACCTCAGTATTACCTAGGGTCTCCATCTTCCCTCCTCTACCTCAGTATTACCTAGGGTCTCCATCTTCTCTCCTGTACCTCAGTATTACCTAGGGTCTCCATCTTCTCTCCTGTACCTCAGTATTACCTAGGGTCTCCATCTTCTCTCCTGTACCTCAGTATTACCTAGGGTCTCCATCTTCTCTCTTGTACCTCAGTATTACCTACGGTCTCCATCTTCTCTCCTGTACCTCAGTATTACCTAGGGTCTCCATCTTCCCTCCTCTACCTCAGTATAACCTAGGGTCTCCATCTTCTCTCCTGTACCTCAGTATTACCTAGGGTCTCCATCTTCTCTCCTCTACCTCAGTAATACCTAGGGTCTCCATCTTCCCTCCTCTACCTCAGTATTACCTAGGGTCTCCATCTTCTCTCCTCTACCTCAGTATTACCTAGGGTCTCCATCTTCCCTCCTGTACCTCAGTATTACCTAGGGTCTCCATCTTCCCTCCTCTACCTCAGTATTACCTAGGGTCTCCATCTTCTCTCCTGTACCTCAGTATTACCTAGGGTCTCCATCTTCTCTCCTGTACCTCAGTATTACCTAGGGTCTCCATCTTCTCTCCTCTACCTCAGTATTACCTAGGGTCTCCATCTTCTCTCCTCTACCTCAGTATTACCTAGGGTCTCCATCTTCCCTCCTCTACCTCAGTATTACCTAGGGTCTCCATCTTCTCTCCTGTACCTCAGTATTACCTAGGGTCTCCATCTTCTCTCCTCTACCTCAGTATTACCTACGGTCTCCATCCTAGCTCTGTTCTTCCTCCCTGACCACATCGCTGTCTTTGCTTTTCTGTATCTCACCCTCTGTCCTAGGCCTCCTACCTTGTATCTCAGTATGTCCTACAGCTTGTCTCCCACCATAAGTTTTTGTGTCCTCTCCTTTACTAAGCTTCCACCATATTCTGCTCTCCTGTCATGGCTGTTGCCCCATCACAACCTTTCCTTTTCATACTTGACCTTGTGTTTTTCTCTCCTCCACCTCTCTCGTGACCCTCAATCATGTTTGGCTTTTCTACTGAACTTCCTTCACGGACCTTTCCACCCATAGACCTCTCATACCGTCTTCCTATTTCTCATCCACCTTCATGATGATCCACATCTCTGCAGGTTCTCCTCCAGCCTGAGCTCCAGCTGATGTGTCTGGCTAGTCATGGGAGTGGGGTCTCCTCCTGACCCGTCAAACCTCTTTGCACGCATCTCTGCACAAGCCCTTTGTTCTGACTACAAGAGGACACGCCACTTCATGGCACTGACAGACTCCATGTTTGAGGTTTATTAATAGTAGCCGTGTGACCGCCTCACCACACATGAGATGACAGTCACTGAGTGTGACGGGGTGTGAACAAGTGTGACTGAGTGTGACCAAGTGTGTCGGAGCACACCTGATAGTGGTGAAGTTCTGGGATCACGCATAGACATGATTGGTGGCCATCGTCCTTATTAACCTGCTGCAGTCCAGGACTGTGTCCAGGTTATCTATAGGTGACCCCCTGCAGACTGTGCGCGTGCCTTGGTTGCCCCGCACACCTTGGTCTTTCATTGCCCCTATCCCTTATGGCAGCCATAATGGATTCTGCTCCTACAAGCCTCTCCAAATCTTATCCATGACTTGAGGTGATGAGTAGGGGTTCCCCTATTATTCATACCTGTGGGGTTCTCTGGAGGGCAGGCCTGAAGCAGATGGAGTTGTAGAGCCAGAATCAGGACCAGCATTCTTCTGAAATGAGAACAATTGATCATTTGAGTAGAGGAGACACCAATGTCCATGGACATCATGTGCGAGCTGACTCTATAGGGGCTCCATACAGTCCCAGTCTTTGCTGGCATACCTTGTGCTGTCTCCAGCTGTGTGTGATGTATGGAGATGAAGCCAGGGTATCTGCTCCAGGTTCTGCAGGCGGCACCAGTGACGGTACTGACACAGGACTGCACTATGAAACAGAAGTCATAGTCCATCACTCATCATGTAGATCCATTGTATTATATAAGATGTAGGACGGTACCTAGAACATCCCTACAGTGATCCCATCACCTGGACTATATGAGATGTAGGACAGTACCTAGAACATCCCTACAGTGATCCCATCACCTGGACTATAAGAGATGTAGGACGGTACCTAGAACATCCCTACAGTGATGACATCACCTGGACTATATGGGATGTAGGACAATACCTAGAACATCCCTACAGTAATGACATCACCTGGACTATATGAGATGTAGGACGGCACCTAGAACATCCCTACAGTGATGACATCACCTGGACTATAAGAGATGTATGACGGCACCTAGAACATCCCTACAGTGATGACATCACCTGGACTATATGAGATGTAGGACGGCACCTAGAACATCCCTACAGTGATGACATCACCTGGACTATAAGAGATGTATGACGGCACCTAGAACATCCCTACAGTGATCCCATCACCTGGACTATAAGAGATGTAGGACAATACCTAGAACATCCCTACAGTGATGACATCACCTGGACTATAAGAGATGTAGGCCGGTACCTAGAACATCCCTACAGTGATGACATCACCTGGATTATAAGAGATGTAGGACGGCACCTAGAACATCCCTACAGTGATCCCATCACCTGGACTATAAGAGATGTAGGACAATACCTAGAACATCCCTACAGTGATGACATCACCTGGACTATAAGAGATGTAGGCCGGTACCTAGAACATCCCTACAGTGATGACATCACCTGGACTATAAGAGATGTAGGACAGCACCTAGAACATCCCTACAGTGATGACATCACCTGGACTATATGAGATGTAGGACAATACCTAGAACATCCCTACAGTGATCCCATCACCTGGACTATATGAGATGTAGGACAGCACCTAGAACATCCTTACAGTGATGACATCACCCGGACTATATGAGATGTAGGACAGCACCTAGAACATCCCTACAGTGATGACATCACCCGGACTATAAGAGATGAAGGTCATTACCTAGAACATCCCTACAGTGATCCCATCACCTGGACTATATGAGATGTAGGACGGCACCTAGAACATCCCTACAGTGATCCCATCACCTGGACTATAAGAGATGTATGACGGCACCTAGAACATCCCTACAGTGATGACATCACCTGGACTATAAGAGATGTAGGACGGTACCTAGAACATCCCTACAGTGATGACATCACCTGGACTATAAGAGATGTAGGACGGCACCTAGAACATCCCTACAGTGATCCCATCACCTGGACTATAAGAGATGTAGGACAATACCTAGAACATTCCTACAGTGATGACATCACCTGGACTATAAGAGATGTAGGACGGTACCTAGAATATCCCTACAGTGATCCCATCACCTGGACTATAAGAGATGTAGGACGGCACCTAGAACATCCCTACAGTGATGACATCACCTGGACTATAAGAGATGTAGGACAATACCTAGAACATTCCTACAGTGATGACATCACCTGGACTATAAGAGATGTAGGACGGTACCTAGAATATCCCTACAGTGATCCCATCACCTGGACTATAAGAGATGTAGGACAGTACCTAGAACATCCCTACAGTGATCCCATCACCTGGACTATAAGAGATGTAGGACAGTACCTAGAACATCCCTACAGTGATGACATCACCTGGACTATATGGGATGTAGGACGGTACCTAGAACATCCCTACAGTGATCCCATCACCTGGACTATATGAGATGTAGGACGGCACCTAGAACATCCCTACAGTGATCCCATCACCTGGACTATAAGAGATGTATGACGGCACCTAGAACATCCCTACAGTGATGACATCACCTGGACTATAAGAGATGTAGGACAGCACCTAGAACATCCCTACAGTGATGACATCACCTGGACTATATGAGATGTAGGACAATACCTAGAACATCCCTACAGTGATCCCATCACCTGGACTATAAGAGATGTAGGACAGCACCTAGAACATCCTTACAGTGATGACATCACCCGGACTATATGAGATGTAGGACAGCACCTAGAACATCCCTACAGTGATGACATCACCCGGACTATAAGAGATGTAGGACAATACCTAGAACATCCCTACAGTGATCCCATCACCTGGACTATAAGAGATGTAGGACAGCACCTAGAACATCCTTACAGTGATGACATCACCCGGACTATATGAGATGTAGGACAGCACCTAGAACATCCCTACAGTGATGACATCACCCGGACTATAAGAGATGAAGGACGGTACCTAGAACATCCCTACAGTGATCCCATCACCTGGACTATATGAGATGTAGGACGGCACCTAGAACATCCCTACAGTGATGACATCACCTGGACTATAAGAGATGTAGGACAGCACCTAGAACATCTCTACAGTGATGACATCACCTGGACTATAAGAGATGTAGGACAGCACCTAGAACATCTCTACAGTGATCCCATCACCTGGACTATATGAGATGTAGGACGGCACCTAGAACATCCCTACAGTGATGACATCACCTGGACTATATGAGATGTAGGACGGTACCTAGAACATCCCTACAGTGATGACATCACCTGGACTATAAGAGATGTATGACGGCACCTAGAACATCCCTACAGTGATGACATCACCTGGACTATAAGAGATGTAGGACGGCACCTAGAACATCCCTACAGTGATCCCATCACCTGGACTATAAGAGATGTAGGACGGCACCTAGAACATCCCTACAGTGATGACATCACCTGGACTATAAGAGATGTAGGACAGCACCTAGAACATCTCTACAGTGATCCCATCACCTGGACTATATGAGATGTAGGACGGCACCTAGAACATCCCTACAGTGATGACATCACCTGGACTATATGAGATGTAGGACGGTACCTAGAACATCCCTACAGTGATGACATCACCTGGACTATAAGAGATGTATGACGGCACCTAGAACATCCCTACAGTGATGACATCACCTGGACTATAAGAGATGTAGGACAGCACCTAGAACATCCCTACAGTGATCCCATCACCTGGACTATAAGAGATGTAGGACGGCACCTAGAACATCCCTACAGTGATCCCATCACCTGGACTATATGAGATGTAGGACGGCACCTAGAACATCCCTACAGTGATGACATCACCTGGACTATATGAGATGTAGGACGGTACCTAGAACATCCCTACAGTGATGACATCACCTGGACTATAAGAGATGTATGACGGCACCTAGAACATCCCTACAGTGATGACATCACCTGGACTATAAGAGATGTAGGACAGCACCTAGAACATCCCTACAGTGATCCCATCACCTGGACTATAAGAGATGTATGATGGCACCTAGAACATCCCTACAGTGATGACATCACCTGGACTATATGAGATGTAGGACGGTACCTAGAACATCCCTACAGTGATGACATCACTTGGACTTTATTAGATGTATGTGAACCCCCCAGCTTGCTCCTCCCATCTCAAAGTCAGGCACTAATGGCTTGTTACATTTGCTGTATCTACAGGTGTGAGGAGCTCTGGACCCAACCCCTGAGGAGCCTCCAAGTAGATGTTCCCCAAAATGCTAGAAGAGTGACTTCAGACAAAGTTCGGTGGTGGACTGTAGTGAGCTGGAACTTTGATGGTGGTTAGATAGTGGATGACATAATGGTCAGTAACCAGGATGGAGAGAGGTGACATCTAGGGCAGGGATCAGGACTGACCAGATGTGATAGACTTGTGATAGAATTGGACCTTGTCCTCCCCGGTGGTACAGACTTAGATTTCCATGGGTCAGACTGGTGTCCAGGAGGAAGAGGTGACTATAGGGTGGGATGTTTGGATCAGGTCTGCCAGGAGGACAGGTGATGTCCAGCATTAGCAGGATCTGACCTGGAGGACACATCCATTAGTACTGGTGGACCTGCCATAGACCCATCATCTCACAGTCATCTGTGCCCCATCATTAACCCCATAGTGACATGTACAGACAATATGGCTGACGAGTGTGTCCAAACGAGGCGTATGCATCACCATAACAGACCCCAACCAGACAATGGCTGCCATGTGTCAGAGATAACATGGCACAAAGTCATGAACTGGTTAATCCCAATGGTCACCATGTATCATGGAGCCTCCAGGTCAAGGCTGGCATTTGGGGAGGGGGGTAAACTGGGCAATTACCAAGGGCCCCTACCCTAAACAGGGGCCTCCATCAAAGGCACATCTGTAGGTGATCTTGAGGGGCATTTGACTTCACTGTGACAGGTATTCTGGACATCAGACTGTGATGGCGCCGGCTGTAGAACATCGGAGTCTGTTGTGATGGGGCTCAAGGAGTAAAAGCGGATTCACTAGGGAGGAAAATATATCCATATACCAATCAGTACAGTATATACCCATATATACCCGTATACTCATCAGTACAGTATATACTCAGCGACTGCAGAGCACTACGCCATACCCTAAGAACAGCCTCCAACCAAAACACAGGGACCCCAACAACAAGGAGGTGAGGGAAGCCTACAGCAATCTATGCAAGCAATACAAGGGCACCCTCAGAGAGAAGAAACAGAGGGACCTCTCCCACAAAATACAGCAACTAGAGGACTCCCTCCAGGACAGCTCATTCTGGGAGACCTGGCACCACATGGGCACAAAGCCCAAGAAAAACTCTCTCCACATCCAAAATGGCAATATCTGGCTCAACTACTTCAGAGGTCTCTACAAAAACATCCCAGAAGAAGAACTAACTCCAGAACAGCAACAGATAATCACCAAACTGAGGGACATGGAGAAAGTCATCAAAGACTTCCAGAACCCTCTGGACTCGCCAATCACCATAAAAGATATACAGGAAAGAATTGTCCTGCTGAAAGGCAAAAAGGCCAGTGGCCCTGACGGCATCCTACCAGAGATGATCAAATACAGCTCTCCAGCAATACACGCGGCACTGGCAAAGCTATTCACCCAGCTGTGAGGGCCGGCTACTAGCAAAGACTCTCTGCCCACATCCCAGACTGGGAGAAGAGGAAACTCTACATCCTACTGGGAGAAGAAGAGGCCACTGTGGAGATCGCTGCCCAATACGTGTCCAGCTGTCACCAAACCAGAGGAAGATGAGACTCCATGGACTGTTATATGTATCCCAATACACCCGCCCCGCCCACCCCCACCTCCCCATATAGCAGTCACCAACTCAGAGGAAGATGAGACTCCACGGACTGTTATACCCCAAACCACCCACCCCACCCCCACCACTCACCCACCCGAGTCCAAGTCCCCACCCCCCCCCACTTTACTAGCTTTGGCAATGCCAAATATCTATTCGGACGTGCCAATAAAGCTTTTTTGATTTGATTTGATTTAATTTATATCCATCAGTACAATATATACCTATCAGTACATTATATATCCATCAGTACAGTATATACCCATCAGTACAGTATATACCCATCAGTACAGTATATATCCATCAGTACAGTATATATCCATCAGTACAGTATATATCCATCAGTACAGTATATACCAATCAGTACATTATATATCCATCAGTACAGTATATACCCATCAGTACAGTATATACCCATCAGTACAGTATATATCCATCAGTACAGTATATACCCATCAGTACAGTATATACCCATCAGTACAATATATACCCATCAGTACAGTATATATCATCATATATACCCATCAGTACAATATATATCTATCAGTACAGTATATACCCATCAGTACAGTATATACCCATCAGTACAGTATATACCAATCAGTACATTATATATCATCATATATACCCATCAGTACAATATATATCTATCAGTACAGTATATAACCATCAGTACAATATATATCTATCAGTACAGTATATATCCATCAGTACAGTATATACCCATCAGTACAATATATATATATCAGTACAGTATATAACCATCAGTACAATATATATCTATCAGTACAGTATATAACCATCAGTACAATATATATCTATCAGTACAGTATATACCCATCAGTACAATATATATCTATCAGTACAGTATATACCTATAAGTACATTATATACCCATCAGTATAGTATATACCGATATAAACCCATATACTCACCAGTACACTATACAGCCATATAGCGGACACTATGGGGTCAGCATTAATAAGAGGTATAATCACTGGGGCTGCAGTGGGAGAGAATCCCCCGAACTCACCAATGTCTGTGCCAAGGATCAGTGACCTCCATGAGGACAGGTAGTCACCACTCACCGTATAGTAGCCGCGCTCTGACCATCAGCAACTGTGACCACTGACTGCCTGCCAGAGCTTTATATAGGAGAGGAGGAGGAGGAGGTGTCACATGTCATATACACCCACATTACCCATCCCTAGTCCCTGAGGACCTACCCCCTACACCCACATTACCCATCCCTAGTCCCTGAGGACCTGCCCCCTACACCCACATTACCCATCCCTAGTCCCTGAGGACCTACCCCCTACACCCACATTACCCATCCCTAGTCCCTGAGGACCTGCCCTCTACACCCACATTACCCATCCCTAGTCCCTGAGGACCTGCCCCCTACACCCACATTACCCATCCCTAGTCCCTGAGGACCTACCCCCTACACCCACATTACCCATCCCTAGTCCCTGAGGACCTGCCCCCTACACCCACATTACCCATCCCTAGTCCCTGAGGACCTGCCCTCTACACCCACATCACCCATCCCTAGTCCCTGAGGACCTGCCCTCTACACCCACATTACCCATCCCTAGTCCCTGAGGACCTGCCCCCTACACCCACATTACCCATCCCTAGTCCCTGAGGACCTGCCCCCTACACCCACATTACCCATCCCTAGTCCCTGAGGTCCTGCCCCCTACACCCACATTACCCATCCCTAGTCCCTGAAGACCTGCCCCCTACACCCACATTACCCATCCCTAGTCCCTGAGGACCTGCCCCCTACACCCACATTACCCATCCCTAGTCCCTGAGGACCTTCCCTCTACACCCACATCACCCATCCCTAGTCCCTGAGGACCTGCCCTCTACACCCACATTACCCATCCCTAGTCCCTGAGGACCTGCCCCCTACACCCACATTACCCATCCCTAGTCCCTGAGGACCTGCCCCCTACACCCACATTACCCATCCCTAGTCCCTGAGGACCTGCCCTCTACACCCACATCACCCATCCCTAGTCCCTGAGGACCTGCCCTCTACACCCACATTACCCATCCCTAGTCCCTGAGGACCTGCCCCCTACACCCACATTACCCATCCCTAGTCCCTGAGGACCTGCCCTCTACACCCACATTACCCATCCCTAGTCCCTGAGGACCTGCCCTCTACACCCACATTACCCATCCCTAGTCCCTGAGGACCTGCCCTCTACACCCACATTACCCATCCCTAGTCCCTGAGGACCTGCCCTCTACACCCACATCACCCATCCCTAGTCCCTGAGGACCTGCCCTCTACACCCACATTACCCATCCCTAGTCCCTGAGGACCTGCCCTCTACACCCACATTACCCATCCCTAGTCCCTGAGGACCTGCCCTCTACACCCACATTACCCATCCCTAGTCCCTGAGGACCTGCCCTCTACACCCACATTACCCATCCCTAGTCCCTGAGGACCTGCCCTCTACACCCACATTACCCATCCCTAGTCCCTGAGGACCTGCCCTCTACACCCACATTACCCATCCCTAGTCCCTGAGGACCTGTCCTCTACACCCACATTACCTATCCCTAGTCCCTGAGGACCTGCCCCCTACACCCACATTACCCATCCCTAGTCCCTGAGGACCTGCCCTCTACACCCACATTACCCATCCCTAGTCCCTGAGGATCTGCCCTCTACACCCACATTACCCATTACTAGTCCCTGAGGACCTGCCCTCTACACCCACATTACCCATCCCTAGTCCCTGAGGACCTGCCCTCTACACCCACATTACCCATCCCTAGTACCTGAGAACCTGCCCCCTACACCCATATTACCCATCCCTAGTCCCTGAGGACCTGCCCCCTACACCCACATTACCCATTACTAGTCCCTGAGGACCTACCCCCTACACCCACATTACCCATCCCTAGTCCCTGAGGACCTGCCCCCTACACCCACATTACCCATCCCTAGTCCCTGAGGACCTGCCCCCTACACCCACATTACCCATCCCTAGTCCCTGAGGACCTACCCCCTACACCCACATTACCCATCCCTAGTCCCTGAGGACCTGCCCCCTACACCCACATTACCCATCCCTAGTCCCTGAGGACCTGCCCTCTACACCCACATCACCCATCCCTAGTCCCTGAGGACCTGCCCTCTACACCCACATTACCCATCCCTAGTCCCTGAGGACCTGCCCCCTACACCCACATTACCCATCCCTAGTCCCTGAGGACCTGCCCTCTACACCCACATTACCCATCCCTAGTCCCTGAGGACCTGCCCTCTACACCCACATTACCCATCCCTAGTCCCTGAGGACCTGCCCTCTACACCCACATTACCCATCCCTAGTCCCTGAGGACCTGCCCTCTACACCCACATTACTCATCCCTAGTCCCTGAGGACATACCCCCTACACCCACATTACCCATCCCTAGTCCCTGAGGACCTGCCCTCTATACCCACATTACCCATCACTAGTCCCTGAGGACCTGCCCTCTACACCCACATTACCCATCCCTAGTCCCTGAGGACCTGCCCCCTACACCCACATTACCCATTCCTAGTCCCTGAGGACCTGCCCCCTACACCCACATTACCCATCTCTCGTCCCTGAGGACCTGCCCCCTACACCCACATTACCCATCCCTAGTCCCTGAGGACCTGCCCTCTACACCCACATTACCCATCCCTTGTCCCTGAGGACCTGCCCTCTAAACCCACATTACCCATCCCTAGTCCCTGAGGACCTGCCCTCTACCCCCACATTACCCATCCCTAGTCCCTGAGGACCTGCCCCCTACACCCACATTACCCATCCCTAGTCCCTGAGGACCTGCCCTCTACACCCACATTACCCATTACTAGTCCCTGAGGACCTGCCCTCTACACCCACATTACCCATCCCTAGTCCCTGAGGACCTGCCCCCTACACCCACATTACACATCCCTAGTCCCTGAGGACCTGCCCTCTACACCCACATTACCCATTACTAGTCCCTGAGGACCTGCCCTCTACACCCACATTACCCATCCCTAGTCTCTGAGGACCTGCCCTCTACACCCACATTACCCATCCCTAGTCCCTGAGGACCTGCCCTCTACACCCACATTACCCATCCCTAGTCCCTGAGGACCTGCCCTCTACACCCACATTACCCATCCCTAGTCCCTGAGGACCTGCCCCCTACACCCACATTACCCATCCCTAGTCCCTGAGGACCTGCCCTCTACACCCACATTGCCCATCCCTAGTCCCTGAGGACCTGCCCTCTACACCCACATTACCCATCCCTAGTCCCTGAGGACCTGCCCTCTACACCCACATTGCCCATCCCTAGTCCCTGAGGACCTGCCCTCTACACACACATTACCCATCCCTAGTCCCTGAGGACCTGCCCTCTACACCCACATTACCCATCCCTAGTCCCTGAGGACCTGCCCCCTACACCCACATTACCCATCCCTAGTCCCTGAGGACCTGCCCTCTACACCCACATTACCCATTATTACTCCCTGAGGACCTGCCCTCTACACCCACATCACCCATCCCTAGTCCCTGAGGACCTGCCCTCTACACCCACATTACCCATTACTAGTCCCTGAGGACCTGCCCTCTACACCCACATTACCCATCCCTAGTCCCTGAGGACCTGCCCCTACACCCACATTACCCATCCCTAGTCCCTGAGGACCTGCCCCCTACACCCACATTACCCATCCCTAGTCCCTGAGGACCTGTCCTCTACACCCACATTACCCATCCCTAGTCCCTGAGGACCTGCCCTCTACACCCACATTACCCATCCCTAGTCCCTGAGGACCTGCCCCCTACACCCACATTACCCATCCCTAGTCCCTGAGGACCTGCCCTCTACACCCACATTACCCATCACTAGTCCCTGAGGACCTGCCCTCTACACCCACATTACCCATCCCTAGTCCCTGAGGACCTGCCCTCTACACCCATATTACCCATCCCTAGTCCCTGAGGACCTGCCCTCTACACCCACATTACCCATCCCTAGTCCCTGAGGACCTGCCCTCTACACCCACATTACCCATCCCTAGTCCCTGAGGACCTGCCCTCTACACCCACATTACCCATCCCTAGTCCCTGAGGACCTGCCCCCTACACCCACATTACCCATCCCTAGTCCCTGAGGACCTGCCCTCTACACCCACATTACCCATCCCTAGTCCCTGAGGACCTGCCCCCTACACCCACATTACCAATCCCTAGTCCCTGAGGACCTACCCCCTACACCCACATTACCCATCCCTAGTCCCTGAGGACCTGCCCCCTACACCCACATCACCCATCCCTAGTCCCTGAGGACCTGCCCCCTACACCCACATTACCCATCCCTAGTCCCTGAGGACCTGCCCCCTACACCCATATTACCCATCCCTAGTCCCTGAGGACCTGCCCCCTACACCCATATTACCCATCCCTAGTCCCTGAGGACCTGCCCCCTACACCCACATCACCCATCCCTAGTCCCTGAGGACCTGCCCCCTACACCCACATTACCCATCCCTAGTCCCTGAGGACCTGCCCCCTACACCCATATTACCCATCCCTAGTCCCTGAGGACCTGCCCCCTACACCCACATTACCCATCCCTAGTCCCTGAGGACCTGCCCTCTACACCCACATTACCCATCCCTAGTCCCTGAGGACCTGCCCTCTACACCCACATTACCCATCCCTAGTCCCTGAGGACCTGCCCTCTACACCCACATTACCCATCCCTAGTCCCTGAGGACCTGCCCTCTACACCCACATTACCCATCCCTAGTCCCTGAGGACCTGCCCTCTACACCCACATTACCCATCCCTAGTCCCTGAGGACCTGCCCTCTACACCCACATTACCCATCCCTAGTCCCTGAGGACCTGCCCTCTACACCCACATTACCCATCCCTAGTCCCTGAGGACCTGCCCCCTACACCCACATTACCCATCCCTAGTCCCTGAGGACCTGCCCTCTACACCCACATTACCCATCCCTAGTCCCTGAGGACCTGCCCTCTACACCCACATTACCCATCCCTAGTCCCTGAGGACCTGCCCTCTACACCCACATTACCCATCCCTAGTCCCTGAGGACCTGCCCTCTACACCCACATTACCCATCCCTAGTCCCTGAGGACCTGCCCTCTACACCCACATTACCCATCCCTAGTCCCTGAGGACCTGCCCTCTACACCCACATTACCCATCCCTAGTCCCTGAGGACCTGCCCTCTACACCCACATTACCCATCCCTAGTCCCTGAGGACCTGCCCTCTACACCCACATTACCCATCCCTAGTCCCTGAGGACCTGCCCCCTACACCCACATTACCCATCCCTAGTCCCTGAGGACCTGCCCTCTACACCCACATTACCCATCCCTAGTCCCTGAGGACCTGCCCTCTACACCCACATTACCCATCCCTAGTCCCTGAGGACCTGCCCTCTACACCCACATTACCCATCCCTAATCCCTGAGGACCTGCCCTCTACACCCACATTACCCATCCCTAGTCCCTGAGGACCTGCCCTCTACACCCACATTACCCATCCCTAGTCCCTGAGGACCTGCCCCCTACACCCACATTACCCATCCCTAGTCCCTGAGGACCTGCCCCCTACACCCACATTACCCATCCCTAGTCCCTGAGGACCTGCCCCCTACACCCACATTACCCATCTCTCGTCCCTGAGGACCTGACCCCTACACCCACATTACCCATCCCTAGTCCCTGAGGACCTGCCCTCTACACCCACATTACCCATCACTCGTCCCTGAGGACTTGCCCCCTACACCCACATTACCCATCCCTAGTCCCTGAGGACCTGCCCCCTACACCCATATTACCCATCCCTAGTCCCTGAGGACCTGCCCCCTACACCCACATTACCCATCCCTAGTCCCTGAGGACCTGCCCTCTACACCCACATTACTCATCCCTAGTCCCTGAGGACCTGCCCTCTACACCCACATTACCCATCCCTAGTCCCTGAGGACCTGCCCTCTACACCCACATTACCCATCCCTAGTCCCTGAGGACCTGCCCTCTACACCCACATTACCCATCCCTAGTCCCTGAGGACCTGCCCCCTACACCCACATTACCCATCCCTAGTCCCTGAGGACCTGCCCTCTACACCCAAATTACCCATCCCTAGTCCCTGAGGTCCTGCCCCCTACACCCACATTACCCATCCCTAGTCCCTGAGGACCTGCCCCCTACACCCACATTACCCATCCCTAGTCCCTGAGGACCTGCCCTCTACACCCACATTACCCATCCCTAGTCCCTGAGGACCTGCCCTCTACACCCACATTACCCATCCCTAGTCCCTGAGGACCTGCCCTCTACACCCACATTACCCATCCCTAGTCCCTGAGGACCTGCCCTCTACACCCACATTACCCATCCCTAGTCCCTGAGGACCTGCCCTCTACACCCACATTACCCATCCCTAGTCCCTGAGGACCTGCCCCCTACACCCACATTACCCATCCCTAGTCCCTGAGGACCTGCCCCCTACACCCACATTACCCATCTCTCGTCCCTGAGGACCTGCCCCCTACACCCACATTACCCATCCCTAGTCCCTGAGGACCTGCCCTCTACACCCACATTACCCATCACTCGTCCCTGAGGACCTGCCCCCTACACCCACATTACCCATCCCTAGTCCCTGAGGACCTGCCCCCTACACCCACATTACCCATCCCTAGTCCCTGAGGACCTGTCCTCGACACCCACATTACCCATCCCTAGTCCCTGAGGACCTGCCCTCTACACCCACATTACCCATTACTAGTCCCTGAGGACCTGCCCTCTACACCCACATTACCCATCCCTAGTCCCTGAGGACCTGCCCCCTACACCCACATTACCCATCCCTAGTCCCTGAGGACCTGCCCTCTACACCCACATTACCCATTACTAGTCCCTGAGGACCTGCCCTCTACACCCACATTACTCATCCCTAGTCCCTGAGGACCTGCCCTCTACACCCACATTACCCATCCCTAGTCCCTGAGGACCTGCCCTCTACACCCACATTACCCATCCCTAGTCCCTGAGGACCTGCCCTCTACACCCACATTACCCATCCCTAGTCCCTGAGGACCTGCCCCCTACACCCACATTACCCATCCCTAGTCCCTGAGGACCTGCCCCCTACACCCACATTACCCATCCCTAGTCCTTGAGGTCCTGCCCTCTACACCCACATTACCCATCCCTAGTCCCTGAGGACCTACCCTCTACACCCACATTACCCATCCCTAGTCCCTGAGGACCTGCCCTCTACACCCACATTACCCATCCCTAGTCCCTGAGGACCTGCCCTCTACACCCACATTACCCATCCCTAGTCCCTGAGGACCTGCCCCCTACACCCACATTACCCATCCCTAGTCCCTGAGGACCTGCCCCCTACACCCACATTACCCATCCCTAGTCCCTGAGGACCTGTCCTCTACACCCACATTACCCATCCCTAGTCCCTGAGGACCTGCCCTCCACACCCACATTACCCATCCCTAGTCCCTGAGGACCTGCCCCCTACACCCACATTACCCATCCCTAGTCCCTGAGGACCTGCCCCCTACACCCACATTACCCATCTCTCGTCCCTGAGGACCTGCCCCCTACACCCACATTACCCATCCCTAGTCCCTGAGGACCTGTCCTCTACACCCACATTACCCATCCCTAGTCCCTGAGGATCTGCCCCCTACACCCACATTACCCATCCCTAGTCCCTGAGGACCTGCCCTTTACACCCACATTACCCATCCCTAGTCCCTGAGGACCTGCCCCCTACACCCACATTACCCATCCCTAGTCCCTGAGGACCTGTCCTCTACACCCACATTACCCATCCCTTGTCCCTGAGGATCTGCCCTCGAAACCCACCTTACCCATCCCTAGTCCCTGAGGATCAGCCCTCTACACCCACATTACCCATCCCTAGTCCCTGAGGACCTGCCCCCTACACCCACATTACCCATCCCTAGTCCCTGAGGACCTGCCCTCTACACCCACATTACCCATTACTAGTCCCTGAGGACCTGCCCTCTACACCCACATTACCCATCCCTAGTCCCTGAGGACCTGCCCCCTACACCCACATTACCCATCCCTAGTCCCTGAGGACCTGCCCTCTACACCCACATTACCCATTACTAGTCCCTGAGGACCTGCCCTCTACACCCACATTACCCATCCCTAGTCCCTGAGGACCTGCCCCCTACACCCACATTACCCATCCCTAGTCCCTGAGGACCTGCCCTCTACACCCACATTACCCATCCCTAGTCCCTGAGGACCTGCCCTTTACACCCACATTACCCATCCCTAGTCCCTGAGGACCTGCCCCCTACACCCACATTACCCATCCCTAGTCCCTGAGGACCTGCCCTCTACACCCACATTACCCATCCCTAGTCCCTGAGGACCTGCCCTCTACACCCACATTACCCATCCCTAGTCCTTGAGGTCCTGCCCTCTACACCCACATTACCCATCACTCGTCCCTGAGGACCTGCCCCCTACACCCACATTACCCATCCCTAGTCCCTGAGGTCCTGCCCCCTACACCCACATTACCCATCCCTAGTCCCTGAGGATCTGCCCTCTACACCCACATTACCCATTACTAGTCCCTGAGGACCTGCCCTCTACACCCACATTACCCATCCCTAGTCCCTGAGGACCTGCCCCCTACACACACATTACCCATCCCTAGTCCCTGAGGACCTGCCCTCTACACCCACATCACCCTTCCCTAGTCCCTGAGGACCTGCCCTCTACACCCACATTACCCATTACTAGTCCCTGAGGACCTGCCCTCTACACCCACATTACCCATCCCTAGTCCCTGAGGACCTGCCCTCTACACCCACATCACCCATCCCTAGTCCCTGAGGACCTGCCCTCTACACCCACATTACCCATTACTAGTCCCTGAGGACCTGCCCTCTACACCCACATTACCCATCCCTAGTCCCTGAGGACCTGCCCCTACACCCACATTACCCGTCCCTAGTCCCTGAGGACCTGCCCCCTACACCCACATTACCCATCCCTAGTCCCTGAGGACCTGTCCTCTACACCCACATTACCCATCCCTAGTCCCTGAGGACCTGCCCTCTACACCCACATTACCCATTACTAGTCCCTGGGGACCTGCCCTCTACACCCACATTACCCATCCCTAGTCCCTGAGGACCTGCCCTCTACACCCACAATACCCATCCCTAGTCCCTGAGGACCAGCCCTCTACACCCACATTACCCATCCCTAGTCCCTGAGGACCTGCCCTCTAAACCCACATTACCCATCCCTAGTCCCTGAGGACCTGCCCTCTACACCCACATTACCCATCCCTAGTCCCTGAGGACCTGCCCCCTACACCCACATTACCCATCCCTAGTCCCTGAGGACCTGCCCTCTACACCCACATTACCCATTACTAGTCCCTGAGGACCTGCCCTCTACACCCACATTACCCATCCCTAGTCCCTGAGGACCTGCCCCCTACACCCACATTACCCATCCCTAGTCCCTGAGGACCTGCCCTCTACACCCACATTACCCATTACTAGTCCCTGAGGACCTGCCCTCTACACACACATTACCCATCCCTAGTCCCTGAGGACCTGCCCTCTACACCCACATTACCCATCCCTAGTCCCTGAGGACCTGCCCTCTACACCCACATTACCCATCCCTAGTCCCTGAGGACCTGCCCCCTACACCCACATTACCCATCCCTAGTCCCTGAGGACCTGCCCTCTACACCCACATTACCCATTATTAGTCCCTGAGGACCTGCCCTCTACACCCACATCACCCATCCCTAGTCCCTGAGGACCTGCCCTCTACACCCACATTATCCATCCCTAGTCCCTGAGGACCTGCCCTCTACACCCACATTACCCATCCCTAGTCCCTGAGGACCTGCCCCCTACACCCACATTACCCATTATTAGTCCCTGAGGACCAGCCACCTACACCCACATAACCCATTACTAGTCCCTGAGGACCTGCCCTCTACACCCACATTACCCATCCCTAGTCCCTGAGGAACTGCCCTCTACACCCACATTACCCATCCCTAGTCCCTGAGGACCTGCCCTCTACACCCACATTACCCATCCCTAGTCCCTGAGGACCTGCCCCCTACACCCACATTACCCATCCCTAGTCCCTGAGGACCTGCCCTCTACACCCACATTACCCATCCCTAGTCCCTGAGGACCTGCCCTCTACACCCACATTATCCATCCCTAGTCCCTGAGACCTGCCCTCTACACCCACATTACCCATCCCTAGTCCCTGAGGACCTGTCCTCTACACCCACATTACCCATCCCTTGTCCCTGAGGACCTGCCCCTTACACCCACATTACCCATCCCTAGTCCCTGAGGACCTGCCCTCTACACCCACATTACCCATCCCTAGTCCCTGAGGACCTGCCCCCTACACCCACATTACCCATCCCTAGTCCCTGAGGACCTGCCCTCTACACCCACCTTACCCATCCCTAGTCCCTGAGGACCAGCCCTCTACACCCACATTACCCATCCCTAGTCCCTGAGGACCTGCCCCCTACACCCACATTACCCATCCCTAGTCCCTGAGGACCTGCCCTCTACACCCACATTACCCATTACTAGTCCCTGAGGACCTGCCCTCTACACCCACATTACCCATCCCTTGTCCCTGAGGACCTGCCCCCTACACCCACATTACCCATCCCTAGTCCCTGAGGACCTGCCCTCTACACCCACATTACCCATTACTAGTCCCTGAGGACCTTCCCTCTACACCCACATTACCCATCCCTAGTCCCTGAGGACCTGCCCTCTACACCCACATTACCCATCCCTAGTCCCTGAGGACCTGCCCTCTACACCCACATTACCCATCCCTAGTCCCTGAGGACCTGCCCTCTACAACCACATTACCCATCCCTAGTACCTGAGGACCTGCCCCCTACACCCACATTACCCATCCCTAGTCCCTGAGGACCTGCCCTCTACACCCACATTACCCATCCCTAGTCCCTGAGGACCTGCCCTCTACACCCACATTACCCATCCCTAGTCCTTGAGGTCCTGCCCTCTACACCCACATTACCCATCACTCGTCCCTGAGGACCTGCCCCCTACACCCACATTACCCATCCCTAGTCCCTGAGGACCTGCCCTCTACACCGACATTACCCATCCCTAGTCCCTGAGGATCTGCCCTCTACACCCACATTACCCATTACTAGTCCCTGAGGACCTGCCCTCTACACCCACATTACCCATCCCTAGTCCCTGAGGACCTGCCCCCTACACACACATTACCCATCCCTAGTCCCTGAGGACCTGCCCCCTACACCCACATTACCCATCCCTAGTCCCTGAGGATCTGCCCTCTACACCCACATTACCCATTACTAGTCCCTGAGGACCTGCCCTCTACACCCACATTACCCATCCCTAGTCCCTGAGGACCTGCCCTCTACACCCACATTACCCATTATTAGTCCCTGAGGACCTGCCCTCTACACCCACATCACCCATCCCTAGTCCCTGAGGACCTGCCCTCTACACCCACATTACCCATTACTAGTCCCTGAGGACCTGCCCTCTACACCCACATTACCCATCCCTAGTCCCTGAGGACCTGCCCTCTACACCCACATCACCCATCCCTAGTCCCTGAGGACCTGCCCTCTACACCCACATTACCCATCCCTAGTCCCTGAGGACCTGCCCTCTACACCCACATTACCCATCCCTAGTCCCTGAGGACCTGCCCTCTACACCCACATTACCCATCCCTAGTCCCTGAGGACCTGCCCTCTACACCCACATTACCCATCCCTAGTCCCTGAGGACCTGCCCTCTACACCCACATTACCCATCCCTAGTCCCTGAGGACCTGCCCCCTACACCCACATTACCCATCCCTAGTCCCTGAGGACCTGCCCCCTACACCCACATTACCCATCTCTCGTCCCTGAGGACCTGCCCCCTACACCCACATTACCCATCCCTAGTCCCTGAGGACCTGCCCTCTACACCCACATTACCCATCACTCGTCCCTGAGGACCTGCCCCCTACACCCACATTACCCATCCCTAGTCCCTGAGGACCTGCCCCCTACACCCACATTACCCATCCCTAGTCCCTGAGGACCTGTCCTCGACACCCACATTACCCATCCCTAGTCCCTGAGGACCTGCCCTCTACACCCACATTACCCATTACTAGTCCCTGAGGACCTGCCCTCTACACCCACATTACCCATCCCTAGTCCCTGAGGACCTGCCCCCTACACCCACATTACCCATCCCTAGTCCCTGAGGACCTGCCCTCTACACCCACATTACCCATTACTAGTCCCTGAGGACCTGCCCTCTACACCCACATTACTCATCCCTAGTCCCTGAGGACCTGCCCTCTACACCCACATTACCCATCCCTAGTCCCTGAGGACCTGCCCTCTACACCCACATTACCCATCCCTAGTCCCTGAGGACCTGCCCTCTACACCCACATTACCCATCCCTAGTCCCTGAGGACCTGCCCCCTACACCCACATTACCCATCCCTAGTCCCTGAGGACCTGCCCCCTACACCCACATTACCCATCCCTAGTCCTTGAGGTCCTGCCCTCTACACCCACATTACCCATCCCTAGTCCCTGAGGACCTACCCTCTACACCCACATTACCCATCCCTAGTCCCTGAGGACCTGCCCTCTACACCCACATTACCCATCCCTAGTCCCTGAGGACCTGCCCTCTACACCCACATTACCCATCCCTAGTCCCTGAGGACCTGCCCCCTACACCCACATTACCCATCCCTAGTCCCTGAGGACCTGCCCCCTACACCCACATTACCCATCCCTAGTCCCTGAGGACCTGTCCTCTACACCCACATTACCCATCCCTAGTCCCTGAGGACCTGCCCTCCACACCCACATTACCCATCCCTAGTCCCTGAGGACCTGCCCCCTACACCCACATTACCCATCCCTAGTCCCTGAGGACCTGCCCCCTACACCCACATTACCCATCTCTCGTCCCTGAGGACCTGCCCCCTACACCCACATTACCCATCCCTAGTCCCTGAGGACCTGTCCTCTACACCCACATTACCCATCCCTAGTCCCTGAGGATCTGCCCCCTACACCCACATTACCCATCCCTAGTCCCTGAGGACCTGCCCTTTACACCCACATTACCCATCCCTAGTCCCTGAGGACCTGCCCCCTACACCCACATTACCCATCCCTAGTCCCTGAGGACCTGTCCTCTACACCCACATTACCCATCCCTTGTCCCTGAGGATCTGCCCTCGAAACCCACCTTACCCATCCCTAGTCCCTGAGGATCAGCCCTCTACACCCACATTACCCATCCCTAGTCCCTGAGGACCTGCCCCCTACACCCACATTACCCATCCCTAGTCCCTGAGGACCTGCCCTCTACACCCACATTACCCATTACTAGTCCCTGAGGACCTGCCCTCTACACCCACATTACCCATCCCTAGTCCCTGAGGACCTGCCCCCTACACCCACATTACCCATCCCTAGTCCCTGAGGACCTGCCCTCTACACCCACATTACCCATTACTAGTCCCTGAGGACCTGCCCTCTACACCCACATTACCCATCCCTAGTCCCTGAGGACCTGCCCCCTACACCCACATTACCCATCCCTAGTCCCTGAGGACCTGCCCTCTACACCCACATTACCCATCCCTAGTCCCTGAGGACCTGCCCTTTACACCCACATTACCCATCCCTAGTCCCTGAGGACCTGCCCCCTACACCCACATTACCCATCCCTAGTCCCTGAGGACCTGCCCTCTACACCCACATTACCCATCCCTAGTCCCTGAGGACCTGCCCTCTACACCCACATTACCCATCCCTAGTCCTTGAGGTCCTGCCCTCTACACCCACATTACCCATCACTCGTCCCTGAGGACCTGCCCCCTACACCCACATTACCCATCCCTAGTCCCTGAGGTCCTGCCCCCTACACCCACATTACCCATCCCTAGTCCCTGAGGATCTGCCCTCTACACCCACATTACCCATTACTAGTCCCTGAGGACCTGCCCTCTACACCCACATTACCCATCCCTAGTCCCTGAGGACCTGCCCCCTACACACACATTACCCATCCCTAGTCCCTGAGGACCTGCCCTCTACACCCACATTACCCATCCCAAGTCCCTGAGGACCTGCCCTCTACACCCACATTACCCATTATTAGTCCCTGAGGACCTGCCCTCTACACCCACATCACCATTCCCTAGTCCCTGAGGACCTGCCCTCTACACCCACATTACCCATTACTAGTCCCTGAGGACCTGCCCTCTACACCCACATTACCCATCCCTAGTCCCTGAGGACCTGCCCTCTACACCCACATCACCCATCCCTAGTCCCTGAGGACCTGCCCTCTACACCCACATTACCCATTACTAGTCCCTGAGGACCTGCCCTCTACACCCACATTACCCATCCCTAGTCCCTGAGGACCTGCCCCTACACCCACATTACCCGTCCCTAGTCCCTGAGGACCTGCCCCCTACACCCACATTACCCATCCCTAGTCCCTGAGGACCTGTCCTCTACACCCACATTGCCCATCCCTAGTCCCTGAGGACCTGCCCTCTACACCCACATTACCCATTACTAGTCCCTGGGGACCTGCCCTCTACACCCACATTACCAATCCCTAGTCCCTGAGGACCTGCCCTCTACACCCACAATACCCATCCCTAGTCCCTGAGGACCAGCCCTCTACACCCACATTACCCATCCCTAGTCCCTGAGGACCTGCCCTCTAAACCCACATTACCCATCCCTAGTCCCTGAGGACCTGCCCTCTACACCCACATTACCCATCCCTAGTCCCTGAGGACCTGCCCCCTACACCCACATTACCCATCCCTAGTCCCTGAGGACCTGCCCTCTACACCCACATTACCCATTACTAGTCCCTGAGGACCTGCCCTCTACACCCACATTACCCATCCCTAGTCCCTGAGGACCTGCCCCCTACACCCACATTACCCATCCCTAGTCCCTGAGGACCTGCCCTCTACACCCACATTACCCATTACTAGTCCCTGAGGACCTGCCCTCTACACACACATTACCCATCCCTAGTCCCTGAGGACCTGCCCTCTACACCCACATTACCCATCCCTAGTCCCTGAGGACCTGCCCTCTACACCCACATTACCCATCCCTAGTCCCTGAGGACCTGCCCCCTACACCCACATTACCCATCCCTAGTCCCTGAGGACCTGCCCTCTACACCCACATTACCCATTATTAGTCCCTGAGGACCTGCCCTCTACACCCACATCACCCATCCCTAGTCCCTGAGGACCTGCCCTCTACACCCACATTATCCATCCCTAGTCCCTGAGGACCTGCCCTCTACACCCACATTACCCATCCCTAGTCCCTGAGGACCTGCCCCCTACACCCACATTACCCATTATTAGTCCCTGAGGACCAGCCACCTACACCCACATAACCCATTACTAGTCCCTGAGGACCTGCCCTCTACACCCACATTACCCATCCCTAGTCCCTGAGGAACTGCCCTCTACACCCACATTACCCATCCCTAGTCCCTGAGGACCTGCCCTCTACACCCACATTACCCATCCCTAGTCCCTGAGGACCTGCCCCCTACACCCACATTACCCATCCCTAGTCCCTGAGGACCTGCCCTCTACACCCACATTACCCATCCCTAGTCCCTGAGGACCTGCCCTCTACACCCACATTATCCATCCCTAGTCCCTGAGACCTGCCCTCTACACCCACATTACCCATCCCTAGTCCCTGAGGACCTGTCCTCTACACCCACATTACCCATCCCTTGTCCCTGAGGACCTGCCCCTTACACCCACATTACCCATCCCTAGTCCCTGAGGACCTGCCCTCTACACCCACATTACCCATCCCTAGTCCCTGAGGACCTGCCCCCTACACCCACATTACCCATCCCTAGTCCCTGAGGACCTGCCCTCTACACCCACCTTACCCATCCCTAGTCCCTGAGGACCTGCCCTCTACACCCACATCACCCATCCCTAGTCCCTGAGGACCTGCCCTCTACACCCACATTACCCATCCCTAGTCCCTGAGGACCTGCCCCCTACACCCACATTACCCATCCCTAGTCCCTGAGGACCTGCCCTCTACACCCACATTACCCATTACTAGTCCCTGAGGACCTGCCCTCTACACCCACATTACCCATCCCTTGTCCCTGAGGACCTGCCCCCTACACCCACATTACCCATCCCTAGTCCCTGAGGACCTGCCCTCTACACCCACATTACCCATTACTAGTCCCTGAGGACCTTCCCTCTACACCCACATTACCCATCCCTAGTCCCTGAGGACCTGCCCTCTACACCCACATTACCCATCCCTAGTCCCTGAGGACCTGCCCTCTACACCCACATTACCCATCCCTAGTCCCTGAGGACCTGCCCCCTACACCCACATTACCCATCCCTAGTCCCTGAGGACCTGCCCTCTACACCCACATTACCCATCCCTAGTCCCTGAGGACCTGCCCTCTACACCCACATTACCCATCCCTAGTCCTTGAGGTCCTGCCCTCTACACCCACATTACCCATCACTCGTCCCTGAGGACCTGCCCCCTACACCCACATTACCCATCCCTAGTCCCTGAGGACCTGCCCTCTACACCCACATTACCCATCCCTAGTCCCTGAGGATCTGCCCTCTACACCCACATTACCCATTACTAGTCCCTGAGGACCTGCCCTCTACACCCACATTACCCATCCCTAGTCCCTGAGGACCTGCCCCCTACACACACATTACCCATCCCTAGTCCCTGAGGACCTGCCCCCTACACCCACATTACCCATCCCTAGTCCCTGAGGATCTGCCCTCTACACCCACATTACCCATTACTAGTCCCTGAGGACCTGCCCTCTACACCCACATTACCCATCCCTAGTCCCTGAGGACCTGCCCTCTACACCCACATTACCCATTATTAGTCCCTGAGGACCTGCCCTCTACACCCACATCACCCATCCCTAGTCCCTGAGGACCTGCCCTCTACACCCACATTACCCATTACTAGTCCCTGAGGACCTGCCCTCTACACCCACATTACCCATCCCTAGTCCCTGAGGACCTGCCCTCTACACCCACATCACCCATCCCTAGTCCCTGAGGACCTGCCCTCTACACCCACATTACCCATTACTAGTCCCTGAGGACCTGCCCTCTACACCCACATTACCCATCCCTAGTCCCTGAGGACCTGCCCCTACACCCACATTACCCATCCCTAGTCCCTGAGGACCTGCCCCCTACACCCACATTACCCATCCCTAGTCCCTGAGGACCTGTCCTCTACACCCACATTACCCATCCCTAGTCCCTGAGGACCTGCCCTCTAAACCCACATTACCCATCCCTAGTCCCTGAGGACCTGCCCTCTACACCCACATTACCCATCCCTAGTCCCTGAGGACCTGCCCCCTACACCCACATTACCCATCCCTAGTCCCTGAGGACCTGCCCTCTACACCCACATTACCCATTACTAGTCCCTGAGGACCTGCCTTCTACACCCACATTACCCATCCCTAGTCCCTGAGGACCTGCCCCCTACACCCACATTACCCATCCCTAGTCCCTGAGGACCTGCCCTCTACACCCACATTACCCATTACTAGTCCCTGAGGACCTGCCCTCTACACCCACATTACCCATCCCTAGTCCCTGAGGACCTGCCCTCTACACCCACATTACCCATCCCTAGTCCCTGAGGACCTGCCCTCTACACCCACATTACCCATCCCTAGTCCCTGAGGACCTGCCCTCTACACCCACATTACCCATCCCTAGTCCCTGAGGACCTGCCCCCTACACCCACATTACCCATCCCTAGTCCCTGAGGACCTGCCCTCTACACCCACATTACCCATTATTAGTCCCTGAGGACCTGCCCTCTACACCCACATCACCCATCCCTAGTCCCTGAGGACCTGCCCTCTACACCCACATTATCCATCCCTAGTCCCTGAGGACCTGCCCTCTACACCCACATTACCCATTATTAGTCCCTGAGGACCAGCCACCTACACCCACATAACCCATTACTAGTCCCTGAGGACCTGCCCTCTACACCCACATTACCCATCCCTAGTCCCTGAGGACCTGCCCTCTACACCCACATTACCCATCCCTAGTCCCTGAGGACCTGCCCTCTACACCCACATTACCCATCTCTCGTCCCTGAGGACCTGCCCTCTACACCCACATTACCCATCTCTCGTCCCTGAGGACCTGCCCTCTACACCCACATTACCCATCCCTAGTCCCTGAGGACCTGCCCTCTATACCCACATTACCCATCCCTAGTCCCTGAGGACCTGACCCCTACACCCACATTACCCATCCCTAGTCCCTGAGGACCTGCCCTCTACACCCACATTACCCATCCCTAGTCCCTGAGGACCTGCCCCCTACACCCACATTACCCATCCCTAGTCCCTGAGGACCTGTCCTCTACACCCACATTACCCATCCCTAGTCCCTGAGGACCTGCCCTCTACACCCACATTATCCATCCCTAGTCCCTGAGGACCTGCCCTCTACACCCACATTACCCATCCCTAGTCCCTGAGGACCTGCCCCCTTCACCGACATCAACCATCCCTAGTCCCTGAGGACCTGCCCCTTACACCCACATTACCCATCCCTAGTCCCTGAGGACCTGCCCTCTACACCAACATTACCCATCCCTAGTCCCTGAGGACCTGCCCCCTACACCCACATTACCCATCCCTAGTCCCTGAGGACCTGCCCTCTACACCCACATTACCCATCCCTAGTCCCTGAGGACCTGCCCCCTACACCCACATTACCCATCCCTAGTCCCTGAGGACCTGCCCTCTACACCCACATTACCCATTACTAGTCCCTGAGGAGCTGCCCTCTACACCCACATTACCCATCCCTAGTCCCTGAGGACCTGCCCCCTACACCCACATTACCCATCCCTAGTCCCTGAGGACCTGCCCTCTACACCCACATTACCCATCCCTAGTCCCTGAGGACCTGCCCTCTACACCCACATTACCCATCCCTAGTCCCTGAGGACCTGCCCTCTACACCCACATTACCCATCCCTAGTCCCTGAGGACCTGCCCCCTACACCCACATTACCCATCCCTAGTCCCTGAGGACCTGCCCTCTACACCCACATTACCCATTACTAGTCCCTGAGGACCTGCCCTCTACACCCACATTACCCATCCCTAGTCCCTGAGGACCTGCCCCCTACACCCACATTACCCATCCCTAGTCCCTGAGGACCTGCCCTCTACACCCACATTACCCATCCCTAGTCCCTGAGGACCTGCCCTCTACACCCACATTACCCATCCCTAGTCCCTGAGGACCTGCCCTCTACACCCACATTACCCATCCCTAGTCCCTGAGGACCTGCCCTCTACACCCACATTACCCATTACTAGTCCCTGAGGACCTGCCCTCTACACCCACATTACCCATCCCTAGTCCCTGAGGACCTGCCCCCTACACCCACATTACCCATCCCTAGTCCCTGAGGACCTGCCCTCTACACCCACATTACCCATCCCTAGTCCCTGAGGACCTGCCCTCTACACCCACATTACCCATCCCTAGTCCCTGAGGACCTGCCCTCTACACCCACATTACCCATCCCTAGTCCCTGAGGACCTGCCCCCTACACCCACATTACCCATCCCTAGTCCCTGAGGACCTGCCCTCTACACCCACATTACCCATCCCTAGTCCCTGAGGACCTGCCCTCTACACCCACATTACCCATCCCTAGTCCCTGAGGACCTGCCCCCTACACCCACATCACCCATCCCTAGTCCCTGAGGACCTGCCCCTTACACCCACATTACCCATCCCTAGTCCCTGAGGACCTGCCCCTTACACCCACATTACCCATCCCTAGTCCCTGAGGACCTGCCCTCTACACCCACATTACCCATCCCTAGTCCCTGAGGACCTGCCCTCTACACCCACATTACCCATCCCTAGTCCCTGAGGTCCTGCCCCCTACACCCACATTACCCATCCCTAGTCCCTGAGGACCTGCCCTCTACACCCACATTACCCATCCCTAGTCCCTGAGGACCTGCCCTCTACACCCACATTACCCATCCCTAGTCCCTGAGGACCTGCCCCCTACACCCACATTACCCATCTCTAGTCCCTGAGGACCTGCCCTCTACACCCACATTACCCATTACTAGTCCCTGAGGGCCTGCCCTCTACACCCACATTACCCATCCCTAGTCCCTGAGGACCTGCCCCCTACACCCACATTACCCATCCCTAGTCCCTGAGGACCTGCCCTCTACACCCACATTACCCATCCCTAGTCCCTGAGGACCTGCCCTCTACACCCACATTACCCATCCCTAGTCCCTGAGGACCTGCCCTCTACACCCACATTACCCATTATTAGTCCCTGAGGACCTGCCCCCTACACCCACATCACCCATCCCTAGTCCCTGAGGACCTGCCCTCTACACCCACATTACCCATCCCTAGTCCCTGAGGACCTGCCCTCTACACCCACATTACCCATCCCTAGTCCCTGAGGACCTGCCCCCTACGCCCACATTACCCATCCCTAGTCCCTGAGGACCTGCCCTCTACACCCACATTACCCATTACTAGTCCCTGAGGACCTGCCCTCTACACCCACATTACCCATCCCTAGTCCCTGAGGACCTGCCCCCTACACCCACTTTACCCATCCCTAGTCCCTGAGGACCTGCCCTCTACACCCACATTACCCATCCCTAGTCCCTGAGGACCTGCCCTCTACACCCACATTACCCATCCCTAGTCCCTGAGGACCTGCCCTCTACACCCACATTACCCATCCCTAGTCCCTGAGGACCTGCCCCCTACACCCACATTACCCATCCCTAGTCCCTGAGGACCTGTCCTCTACACCCACATTACCCATCCCTAGTCCCTGAGGACCTGCCCTCTACACCCACATTATCCATCCCTAGTCCCTGTGGTCCTGTGCTCTACACCCACATTACCCATCCCTAGTCCCTGAGGACCTGCCCTCTACACCCACATTACCCATCCCTAGTCCCTGAGGACCTGCCCTCTACACCCACATTATCCATCCCTAGTCCCTGTGGTCCTGTGCTCTACACCCACATTACCCATCCCTAGTCCCTGAGGACCTGCCCTCTATACCCACATAACCCATTACTAGTCCCTGAGGACCTGCCCTCTACACCCACATTACCCATTACTAGTCCCTGAGAACCTGCCCTCTATACCCACATAACCCATCCCTAGTCCCTGAGGACCTGCACTCTACACCCACATTACCCATCCCTAGTCCCTGAGGACCTGCCCCCTACACCCACATTACCCATCTCTCGTCCCGGAGGACATGCCCACTACACCCACATTACCCATCCCTAGTCCCTGAGGACCTGCACTCTAAACCCACATTACCCATCCCTAGTCCCTGAGGACCTGTCCTCTACACCCACATTACCCATCCCTAGTCCCTGAGGACCTGCCCTCTACACCCACATTACCCATCCCTAGTCCCTGAGGACCTGCCCCCTACACCCACATCACCCATCCCTAGTCCCTGAGGACCTGCCCCTTACACCCACATTACCCATCCCTAGTCCCTGAGGACCTGCCCCTTACACCCACATTACCCATCCCTAGTCCCTGAGGACCTGCCCCTTACACCCACATTACCCATCCCTAGTCCCTGAGGACCTGCCCTCTACACCCACATTACCCATCCCTAGTCCCTGAGGACCTGCCCTCTACACCCACATTACCCATCCCTAGTCCCTGAGGACCTGCCCCCTACACCCACATTACCCATCCCTAGTCCCTGAGGACCTGCCCTCTACACCCACATTACCCATCCCTAGTCCCTGAGGACCTGCCCTCTACACCCACATTACCCATCCCTAGTCCCTGAGGACCTGCCCCCTACACCCACATCACCCATCCCTAGTCCCTGAGGACCTGCCCCTTACACCCACATTACCCATCCCTAGTCCCTGAGGACCTGCCCCTTACACCCACATTACCCATCCCTAGTCCCTGAGGACCTGCCCTCTACACCCACATTACCCATCCCTAGTCCCTGAGGACCTGCCCTCTACACCCACATTACCCATCCCTAGTCCCTGAGGTCCTGCCCCCTACACCCACATTACCCATCCCTAGTCCCTGAGGACCTGCCCTCTACACCCACATTACCCATCCCTAGTCCCTGAGGACCTGCCCTCTACACCCACATTACCCATCCCTAGTCCCTGAGGACCTGCCCCCTACACCCACATTACCCATCTCTAGTCCCTGAGGACCTGCCCTCTACACCCACATTACCCATTACTAGTCCCTGAGGGCCTGCCCTCTACACCCACATTACCCATCCCTAGTCCCTGAGGACCTGCCCCCTACACCCACATTACCCATCCCTAGTCCCTGAGGACCTGCCCTCTACACCCACATTACCCATCCCTAGTCCCTGAGGACCTGCCCTCTACACCCACATTACCCATCCCTAGTCCCTGAGGACCTGCCCTCTACACCCACATTACCCATTATTAGTCCCTGAGGACCTGCCCCCTACACCCACATCACCCATCCCTAGTCCCTGAGGACCTGCCCTCTACACCCACATTACCCATCCCTAGTCCCTGAGGACCTGCCCTCTACACCCACATTACCCATCCCTAGTCCCTGAGGACCTGCCCCCTACGCCCACATTACCCATCCCTAGTCCCTGAGGACCTGCCCTCTACACCCACATTACCCATTACTAGTCCCTGAGGACCTGCCCTCTACACCCACATTACCCATCCCTAGTCCCTGAGGACCTGCCCCCTACACCCACTTTACCCATCCCTAGTCCCTGAGGACCTGCCCTCTACACCCACATTACCCATCCCTAGTCCCTGAGGACCTGCCCTCTACACCCACATTACCCATCCCTAGTCCCTGAGGACCTGCCCTCTACACCCACATTACCCATCCCTAGTCCCTGAGGACCTGCCCCCTACACCCACATTACCCATCCCTAGTCCCTGAGGACCTGTCCTCTACACCCACATTACCCATCCCTAGTCCCTGAGGACCTGCCCTCTACACCCACATTATCCATCCCTAGTCCCTGTGGTCCTGTGCTCTACACCCACATTACCCATCCCTAGTCCCTGAGGACCTGCCCTCTACACCCACATTACCCATCCCTAGTCCCTGAGGACCTGCCCTCTACACCCACATTATCCATCCCTAGTCCCTGTGGTCCTGTGCTCTACACCCACATTACCCATCCCTAGTCCCTGAGGACCTGCCCTCTATACCCACATAACCCATTACTAGTCCCTGAGGACCTGCCCTCTACACCCACATTACCCATTACTAGTCCCTGAGAACCTGCCCTCTATACCCACATAACCCATCCCTAGTCCCTGAGGACCTGCACTCTACACCCACATTACCCATCCCTAGTCCCTGAGGACCTGCCCCCTACACCCACATTACCCATCTCTCGTCCCGGAGGACATGCCCACTACACCCACATTACCCATCCCTAGTCCCTGAGGACCTGCACTCTAAACCCACATTACCCATCCCTAGTCCCTGAGGCCCTGTCCTCTACACCCACATTACCCATCCCTAGTCCCTGAGGACCTGCCCTCTACACCCACATTACCCATCCCTAGTCCCTGAGGACCTGCCCTCTAAACCCACATTACCCATCCCTAGTCCCTGAGGACCTGCCCTCTACACCCACATTACCCATCACTCGTCCCTGAGGACCTGCCCCCTACACCCACATTACCCATCCCTAGTCCCTGAGGTCCTGCCCCCTACACCCACATTACCCATCCCTAGTCCCTGAGGATCTGCCCTCTACACCCACATTACCCATTACTAGTCCCTGAGGACCTGCCCTCTACACCCACATTACCCATCCCTAGTCCCTGAGGACCTGCCCCCTACACACACATTACCCATCCCTAGTCCCTGAGGACCTGCCCTCTACACCCACATTACCCATCCCTAGTCCCTGAGGACCTGCCCTCTACACCCACATTACCCATTATTAGTCCCTGAGGACCTGCCCTCTACACCCACATCACCCATCCCTAGTCCCTGAGGACCTGCCCTCTACACCCACATTACCCATTACTAGTCCCTGAGGACCTGCCCTCTACACCCACATTACCCATCCCTAGTCCCTGAGGACCTGCCCTCTACACCCACATCACCCATCCCTAGTCCCTGAGGACCTGCCCTCTACACCCACATTACCCATTACTAGTCCCTGAGGACCTGCCCTCTACACCCACATTACCCATCCCTAGTCCCTGAGGACCTGCCCCTACACCCACATTACCCGTCCCTAGTCCCTGAGGACCTGCCCCCTACACCCACATTACCCATCCCTAGTCCCTGAGGACCTGTCCTCTACACCCACATTACCCATCCCTAGTCCCTGAGGACCTGCCCTCTACACCCACATTACCCATCCCTAGTCCCTGAGGACCTGCCCTCTACACCCACAATACCCATCCCTAGTCCCTGAGGACCAGCCCTCTACACCCACATTACCCATCCCTAGTCCCTGAGGACCTGCCCTCTAAACCCACATTACCCATCCCTAGTCCCTGAGGACCTGCCCTCTACACCCACATTACCCATCCCTAGTCCCTGAGGACCTGCCCCCTACACCCACATTACCCATCCCTAGTCCCTGAGGACCTGCCCTCTACACCCACATTACCCATTACTAGTCCCTGAGGACCTGCCCTCTACACCCACATTACCCATCCCTAGTCCCTGAGGACCTGCCCCCTACACCCACATTACCCATCCCTAGTCCCTGAGGACCTGCCCTCTACACACACATTACCCATTACTAGTCCCTGAGGACCTGCCCTCTACACACACATTACCCATCCCTAGTCCCTGAGGACCTGCCCTCTACACCCACATTACCCATCCCTAGTCCCTGAGGACCTGCCCTCTACACCCACATTACCCATCCCTAGTCCCTGAGGACCTGCCCCCTACACCCACATTACCCATCCCTAGTCCCTGAGGACCTGCCCTCTACACCCACATTACCCATTATTAGTCCCTGAGGACCTGCCCTCTACACCCACATCACCCATCCCTAGTCCCTGAGGACCTGCCCTCTACACCCACATTATCCATCCCTAGTCCCTGAGGACCTGCCCTCTACACCCACATTACCCATCCCTAGTCCCTGAGGACCTGCCCCCTACACCCACATTACCCATTATTAGTCCCTGAGGACCAGCCACCTACACCCACATAACCCATTACTAGTCCCTGAGGACCTGCCCTCTACACCCACATTACCCATCCCTAGTCCCTGAGGAACTGCCCTCTACACCCACATTACCCATCCCTAGTCCCTGAGGACCTGCCCTCTACACCCACATTACCCATCCCTAGTCCCTGAGGACCTGCCCCCTACACCCACATTACCCATCCCTAGTCCCTGAGGACCTGCCCTCTACACCCACATTACCCATCCCTAGTCCCTGAGGACCTGCCCTCTACACCCACATTATCCATCCCTAGTCCCTGAGACCTGCCCTCTACACCCACATTACCCATCCCTAGTCCCTGAGGACCTGCCCCCTACACCCACATTACCCATCTCTCGTCCCTGAGGACCTGCCCCCTACACCCACATTACCCATCCCTAGTCCCTGAGGACCTGTCCTCTACACCCACATTACCCATCCCTAGTCCCTGAGGACCTGCCCCCTACACCCACATTACCCATCCCTAGTCCCTGAGGACCTGTCCTCTACACCCACATTACCCATCCCTTGTCCCTGAGGACCTGCCCCTTACACCCACATTACCCATCCCTAGTCCCTGAGGACCTGCCCTCTACACCCACATTACCCATCCCTAGTCCCTGAGGACCTGCCCCCTACACCCACATTACCCATCCCTAGTCCCTGAGGACCTGCCCCCTACACCCACATTACCCATCCCTAGTCCCTGAGGACCTGCCCCCTACACCCACATTACCCATCCCTAGTCCCTGAGGACCAGCCCTCTACACCCACATTACCCATCCCTAGTCCCTGAGGACCTGCCCCCTACACCCACATTACCCATCCCTAGTCCCTGAGGACCTGCCCTCTACACCCACATTACCCATTACTAGTCCCTGAGGACCTGCCCTCTACACCCACATTACCCATCCCTTGTCCCTGAGGACCTGCCCCCTACACCCACATTACCCATCCCTAGTCCCTGAGGACCTGCCCTCTACACCCACATTACCCATTACTAGTCCCTGAGGACCTGCCCTCTACACCCACATTACCCATCCCTAGTCCCTGAGGACCTGCCCCCTACACCCACATTACCCATCCCTAGTCCCTGAGGACCTGCCCTCTACACCCACATTACCCATTACTAGTCCCTGAGGACCTGCCCTCTACACACACATTACCCATCCCTAGTCCCTGAGGACCTGCCCTCTACACCCACATTACCCATCCCTAGTCCCTGAGGACCTGCCCTCTACACCCACATTACCCATCCCTAGTCCCTGAGGACCTGCCCCCTACACCCACATTACCCATCCCTAGTCCCTGAGGACCTGCCCCCTACACCCACATTACCCATCCCTAGTCCCTGAGGACCAGCCCTCTACACCCACATTACCCATCCCTAGTCCCTGAGGACCTGCCCCCTACACCCACATTACCCATCCCTAGTCCCTGAGGACCTGCCCTCTACACCCACATTACCCATTACTAGTCCCTGAGGACCTGCCCTCTACACCCACATTACCCATCCCTTGTCCCTGAGGACCTGCCCCCTACACCCACATTACCCATCCCTAGTCCCTGAGGACCTGCCCTCTACACCCACATTACCCATTACTAGTCCCTGAGGACCTTCCCTCTACACCCACGTTACCCATCCCTAGTCCCTGAGGACCTGCCCTCTACACCCACATTACCCATCCCTAGTCCCTGAGGACCTGCCCTCTACACCCACATTACCCATCCCTAGTCCCTGAGGACCTGCCCTCTACACCCACATTACCCATCCCTAGTACCTGAGGACCTGCCCCCTACACCCACATTACCCATCCCTAGCCCCTGAGGACCTGCCCTCTACACCCACATTACCCATCCCTAGTCCCTGAGGACCTGCCCTCTACACACACATTACCCATCCCTAGTACCTGAGGACCTGCCCTCTACACCCACATTACCCATCCCTAGTCCCTGAGGACCTGCCCTCTACACCCACATTACCCATCCCTAGTCCCTGAGGACCTGCCCTCTACACCCACATTACCCATCCCTAGTCCCTGAGGTCCTGCCCCCTACACCCACATTACCCATCCCTAGTCCCTGAGGATCTGCCCACTACACCCACATTACCCATTACTAGTCCCTGAGGACCTGCCCTCTACACCCACATTACCCATCCCTAGTCCCTGAGGACCTGCCCCCTACACACACATTACCCATCCCTAGTCCCTGAGGACCTGCCCTCTACACCCACATTACCCATCCCTAGTCCCTGAGGACCTGCCCTCTACACCCACATTACCCATTATTAGTCCCTGAGGACCTGCCCTCTACACCCACATCACCCATCCCTAGTCCCTGAGGACCTGCCCTCTACACCCACATTACCCATTACTAGTCCCTGAGGACCTGCCCTCTACACCCACATTACCCATCCCTAGTCCCTGAGGACCTGCCCTCTACACCCACATCACCCATCCCTAGTCCCTGAGGACCTGCCCTCTACACCCACATTACCCATCCCTAGTCCCTGAGGACCTGCCCTCTACACCCACAATACCCATCCCTAGTCCCTGAGGACCAGCCCTCTACACCCACATTACCCATCCCTAGTCCCTGAGGACCTGCCCTCTAAACCCACATTACCCATCCCTAGTCCCTGAGGACCTGCCCTCTACACCCACATTACCCATCCCTAGTCCCTGAGGACCTGCCCCCTACACCCACATTACCCATCCCTAGTCCCTGAGGACCTGCCCTCTACACCCACATTACCCATTACTAGTCCCTGAGGACCTGCCCTCTACACCCACATTACCCATCCCTAGTCCCTGAGGACCTGCCCCCTACACCCACATTACCCATCCCTAGTCCCTGAGGACCTGCCCTCTACACCCACATTACCCATTACTAGTCCCTGAGGACCTGCCCTCTACACACACATTACCCATCCCTAGTCCCTGAGGACCTGCCCTCTACACCCACATTACCCATCCCTAGTCCCTGAGGACCTGCCCTCTACACCCACATTACCCATCCCTAGTCCCTGAGGACCTGCCCCCTACACCCACATTACCCATCCCTAGTCCCTGAGGACCTGCCCTCTACACCCACATTACCCATTATTAGTCCCTGAGGACCTGCCCTCTACACCCACATCACCCATCCCTAGTCCCTGAGGACCTGCCCTCTACACCCACATTATCCATCCCTAGTCCCTGAGGACCTGCCCTCTACACCCACATTACCCATCCCTAGTCCCTGAGGACCTGCCCCCTACACCCACATTACCCATTATTAGTCCCTGAGGACCAGCCACCTACACCCACATAACCCATTACTAGTCCCTGAGGACCTGCCCTCTACACCCACATTACCCATCCCTAGTCCCTGAGGAACTGCCCTCTACACCCACATTACCCATCCCTAGTCCCTGAGGACCTGCCCTCTACACCCACATTACCCATCCCTAGTCCCTGAGGACCTGCCCCCTACACCCACATTACCCATCCCTAGTCCCTGAGGACCTGCCCTCTACACCCACATTACCCATCCCTAGTCCCTGAGGACCTGCCCTCTACACCCACATTATCCATCCCTAGTCCCTGAGACCTGCCCTCTACACCCACATTACCCATCCCTAGTCCCTGAGGACCTGCCCCCTACACCCACATTACCCATCTCTCGTCCCTGAGGACCTGCCCCCTACACCACATTACCCATCCCTAGTCCCTGAGGACCTGTCCTCTACACCCACATTACCCATCCCTAGTCCCTGAGGACCTGCCCCCTACACCCACATTACCCATCCCTAGTCCCTGAGGACCTGTCCTCTACACCCACATTACCCATCCCTTGTCCCTGAGGACCTGCCCCTTACACCCACATTACCCATCCCTAGTCCCTGAGGACCTGCCCTCTACACACACAATACCCATTACCCATCCCTAGTCCCTGAGGACCTGCCCCTACACCCACATTACCCATCCCTAGTCCCTGAGGACCTGCCCCCTACACCCACATTACCCATCCCTAGTCCCTGAGGACCTGCCCCCTACACCCACATTACCCATCCCTAGTCCCTGAGGACCAGCCCTCTACACCCACATTACCCATCCCTAGTCCCTGAGGACCTGCCCCCTACACCCACATTACCCATCCCTAGTCCCTGAGGACCTGCCCCCTACACCCACATTACCCATCCCTAGTCCCTGAGGACCTGTCCTCTACACCCACATTACCCATCCCTAGTCCCTGAGGACCTGCCCTCTACACCCACATTACCCATTACTAGTCCCTGAGGACCTGCCCTCTACACCCACATTACCCATCCCTAGTCCCTGAGGACCTGCCCTCTACACCCACATTACCCATTACTAGTCCCTGAGGACCTGCCCTCTACACCCACATTACCCATCCCTAGTCCCTGAGGACCTGCCCTCTACACCCACATTACCCATCCCTAGTCCCTGAGGACCTGCCCTCTACACCCACATTACCCATCCCTAGTCCCTGAGGACCTGCCCTCTAAACCCACATTACCCATCCCTAGTCCCTGAGGACCTGCCCTCTACACCCACATTACCCATCCCTAGTCCCTGAGGACCTGCCCCCTACACCCACATTACCCATCCCTAGTCCCTGAGGACCTGCCCTCTACAACCCACATTACCCATTACTAGTCCCTGAGGACCTGCCTTCTACACCCACATTACCCATCCCTAGTCCCTGAGGACCTGCCCCCTACACCCCACATTACCCATCCCTAGTCCCTGAGGACCTGCCCTCTACACCCACATTACCCATTACTAGTCCCTGAGGACCTGCCCTCTACACCCACATTACCCATCCCTAGTCCCTGAGGACCTGCCCTCTACACCCACATTACCCATCCCTAGTCCCTGAGGACCTGCCCTCTACACCCACATTACCCATCCCTAGTCCCTGAGGACCTGCCCTCTACACCCACATTACCCATCCCTAGTCCCTGAGGACCTGCCCCCTACAACCCACATTACCCATCCCTAGTCCCTGAGGACCTGCCCTCTACACCCACATTACCCATTATTAGTCCCTGAGGACCTGCCCTCTACACCCACATCACCCATCCCTAGTCCCTGAGGACCTGCCCTCTACACCCACATTATCCATCCCTAGTCCCTGAGGACCTGCCCTCTACACCCACATTACCCATTATTAGTCCCTGAGGACCAGCCACCTACACCCACATAACCCATTACTAGTCCCTGAGGACCTGCCCTCTACACCCACATTACCCATCCCTAGTCCCTGAGGACCTGCCCTCTACACCCACATTACCCATCCCTAGTCCCTGAGACTACACCCACATTACCCATCTCTCGTCCCTGAGGACCTGCCCTCTACACCCACATTACCCATCCCTAGTCCCTGAGGACCTGCCCTCTACACCCACATTACCCATCTCTCGTCCCTGAGGACCTGCCCTCTACACCCACATTACCCATCCCTAGTCCCTGAGGACCTGCCCTCTATACCCACATTACCCATCCCTAGTCCCTGAGGACCTGACCCCTACACCCACATTACCCATCCCTAGTCCCTGAGGACCTGCCCTCTACACCCACATTACCCATCCCTAGTCCCTGAGGACCTGCCCCCTACACCCACATTACCCATCCCTAGTCCCTGAGGACCTGTCCTCTACACCCACATTACCCATCCCTAGTCCCTGAGGACCTGCCCTCTACACCCACATTATCCATCCCTAGTCCCTGAGGACCTGCCCTCTACACCCACATTACCCATCCCTAGTCCCTGAGGACCTGCCCCTTACACCCACATTACCCATCCCTAGTCCCTGAGGACCTGCCCTCTACACCAACATTACCATCCCTAGTCCCTGAGGACCTGCCCCTACACCCACATTACCCATCCCTAGTCCCTGAGGACCTGCCCTCTACACCCACATTACCCATCCCTAGTCCCTGAGGACCTGCCCCCTACACCCACATTACCCATCCCTAGTCCCTGAGGACCTGCCCTCTACACCCACATTACCCATTACTAGTCCCTGAGGACCTGCCCTCTACACCCACATTACCCATCCCTAGTCCCTGAGGACCTGCCCCCTACACCCACATTACCCATCCCTAGTCCCTGAGGACCTGCCCTCTACACCCACATTACCCATCCCTAGTCCCTGAGGACCTGCCCTCTACACCCACATTACCCATCCCTAGTCCCTGAGGACCTGCCCTCTACACCCACATTACCCATCCCTAGTCCCTGAGGACCTGCCCCCTACACCCACATTACCCATCCCTAGTCCCTTAGGACCTGCCCTCTACACCCACATTACCCATCCCTAGTCCCTGAGGACCTGCCCTCTACACCCACATTACCCATCCCTAGTCCCTGAGGACCTGCCCTCTACACCCACATTACCCATCCCTAGTCCCTGAGGACCTGCCCTCTACACCCACATTACCCATCCCTAGTCCCTGAGGACCTGCCCCCTACACCCACATTACCCATCCCTAGTCCCTGAGGACCTGCCCTCTACACCCACATTACCCATCCCTAGTCCCTGAGGACCTGCCCTCTACACCCACATTACCCATCCCTAGTCCCTGAGGACCTGCCCCCTACACCCACATCACCCATCCCTAGTCCCTGAGGACCTGCCCCTTACACCCACATTACCCATCCCTAGTCCCTGAGGACCTGCCCCTTACACCCACATTACCCATCCCTAGTCCCTGAGGACCTGCCCTCTACACCCACATTACCCATCCCTAGTCCCTGAGGACCTGCCCTCTACACCCACATTACCCATCCCTAGTCCCTGAGGTCCTGCCCCCTACACCCACATTACCCATCCCTAGTCCCTGAGGACCTGCCCTCTACACCCACATTACCCATCCCTAGTCCCTGAGGACCTGCCCTCTACACCCACATTACCCATCCCTAGTCCCTGAGGACCTGCCCCCTACACCCACATTACCCATCTCTAGTCCCTGAGGACCTGCCCTCTACACCCACATTACCCATTACTAGTCCCTGAGGGCCTGCCCTCTACACCCACATTACCCATCCCTAGTCCCTGAGGACCTGCCCCCTACACCCACATTACCCATCCCTAGTCCCTGAGGACCTGCCCTCTACACCCACATTACCCATCCCTAGTCCCTGAGGACCTGCCCTCTACACCCACATTACCCATCCCTAGTCCCTGAGGACCTGCCCTCTACACCCACATTACCCATTATTAGTCCCTGAGGACCTGCCCCCTACACCCACATCACCCATCCCTAGTCCCTGAGGACCTGCCCTCTACACCCACATTACCCATCCCTAGTCCCTGAGGACCTGCCCTCTACACCCACATTACCCATCCCTAGTCCCTGAGGACCTGCCCCCTACGCCCACATTACCCATCCCTAGTCCCTGAGGACCTGCCCTCTACACCCACATTACCCATTACTAGTCCCTGAGGACCTGCCCTCTACACCCACATTACCCATCCCTAGTCCCTGAGGACCTGCCCCCTACACCCACATTACCCATCCCTAGTCCCTGAGGACCTGCCCTCTACACCCACATTACCCATCCCTAGTCCCTGAGGACCTGCCCTCTACACCCACATTACCCATCCCTAGTCCCTGAGGACCTGCCCTCTACACCCACATTACCCATCCCTAGTCCCTGAGGACCTGCCCCCTACACCCACATTACCCATCCCTAGTCCCTGAGGACCTGTCCTCTACACCCACATTACCCATCCCTAGTCCCTGAGGACCTGCCCTCTACACCCACATTATCCATCCCTAGTCCCTGTGGTCCTGTGCTCTACACCCACATTACCCATCCCTAGTCCCTGAGGACCTGCCCTCTACACCCACATTACCCATCCCTAGTCCCTGAGGACCTGCCCTCTACACCCACATTATCCATCCCTAGTCCCTGTGGTCCTGTGCTCTACACCCACATTACCCATCCTAGTCCCTGAGGACCTGCCCTCTATACCCACATAACCCATTACTAGTCCCTGAGGACCTGCCCTCTACACCCACATTACCCATTACTAGTCCCTGAGAACCTGCCCTCTATACCCACATAACCCATCCCTAGTCCCTGAGGACCTGCACTCTACACCCACATTACCCATCCCTAGTCCCTGAGGACCTGCCCCCTACACCCACATTACCCATCTCTCGTCCCGGAGGACATGCCCACTACACCCACATTACCCATCCCTAGTCCCTGAGGACCTGCACTCTAAACCCACATTACCCATCCGTAGTCCCTGAGGACCTGTCCTCTACACCCACATTACCCATCCCTAGTCCCTGAGGACCTGCCCTCTACACCCACATTACCCATCCCTAGTCGCTGAGGACCTGCCCTCTAAACCCACATTACCCATCCCTAGTCCCTGAGGACCTGCCCTCTACACCCACATTACCCATCCCTAGTCCCTGAGGACCTGCCCCCTACACCCACATTACCCATCCCTAGTCCCTGAGGACCTGCCCTCTACACCCACATTACCCATTACTAGTCCCTGAGGACCTGCCCTCTACACCCACATTACCCATCCCTAGTCCCTGAGGACCTGCCCTCTACACCCACATTACCCATCCCTAGTCCCTGAGGACCTGCCCTCTACACCCACATTACCCATCCCTAGTCCCTGAGGACCTGCCCCCTACACCCACATTACCCATCCCTAGTCCCTGAGGACCTGCCCTCTACACCCACATTACCCATTATTAGTCCCTGAGGACCTGCCCTCTACACCCACATCACCCATCCCTAGTCCCTGACGACCTGCCCTCTACACCCACATTACCCATTATTAGTCCCTGAGGACCAGCCACCTACACCCACATAACCCATTACTAGTCCCTGAGGACCTGCCCTCTACACCCACATTACCCATCCCTAGTCCCTGAGGACCTGCCCTCTACACCCACATTACCCATCCCTAGTCCCTGAGGACCTGCCCTCTACACCCACATTACCCATCTCTCGTCCTGAGGACCTGCCCTCTACACCCACATTACCCATCCCTAGTCCCTGAGGACATGCCCTCTACACCCACATTACCCATCTCTCGTCCCTGAGGACCTGCCCTCTACACCCACATTACCCATCCCTAGTCCCTGAGGACCTGCCCTCTATACCCACATTACCCATCCCTAGTCCCTGAGGACCTGACCCCTACACCCACATTACCCATCCCTAGTCCCTGAGGACCTGCCCTCTACACCCACATTACCCATCCCTAGTCCCTGAGGACCTGCCCCCTACACCCACATTACCCATCCCTAGTCCCTGAGGACCTGTCCTCTACACCCACATTACCCATCCCTAGTCCCTGAGGACCTGCCCTCTACACCCACATTATCCATCCCTAGTCCCTGAGGACCTGCCCTCTACACCCACATTACCCATCCCTAGTCCCTGAGGACCTGCCCCCTACACCGACATCAACCATCCCTAGTCCCTGAGGACCTGCCCCTTACACCCACATTACCCATCCCTAGTCCCTGAGGACCTGCCCTCTACACCAACATTACCCATCCCTAGTCCCTGAGGACCTGCCCCCTACACCCACATTACCCATCCCTAGTCCCTGAGGACCTGCCCTCTACACCCACATTACCCATCCCTAGTCCCTGAGGACCTGCCCCCTACACCCACATTACCCATCCCTAGTCCCTGAGGACCTGCCCTCTACACCCACATTACCCATTACTAGTCCCTGAGGACCTGCCCTCTACACCCACATTACCCATCCCTAGTCCCTGAGGACCTGCCCCCTACACCCCACATTACCCATCCCTAGTCCCTGAGGACCTGCCCTCTACACCCACATTACCCATCCCTAGTCCCTGAGGACCTGCCCTCTACACCCACATTACCCATCGCTAGTCCCTGAGGACCTGCCCTCTACACCCACATTACCCATCCCTAGTCCCTGAGGACCTGCCCCCTACACCCACATTACCCATCCCTAGTCCCTGAGGACCTGCCCTCTACACCCACATTACCCATCCCTAGTCCCTGAGGACCTGCCCTCTACACCCACATTACCCATCCCTAGTCCCTGAGGACCTGCCCTCTACACCCACATTACCCATCCCTAGTCCCTGAGGACCTGCCCTCTACACCCACATTACCCATCCCTAGTCCCTGAGGACCTGCCCCCTACACCCACATTACCCATCCCTAGTCCCTGAGGACCTGCCCTCTACACCCACATTACCCATTACTAGTCCCTGAGGACCTGCCCTCTACACCTACATTACCCATCCCTAGTCCCTGAGGACCTGCCCCCTACACCCACATTACCCATCCCTAGTCCCTGAGGACCTGCCCTCTACACCCACATTACCCATCCCTAGTCCCTGAGGACCTGCCCTCTACACCCACATTACCCATCCCTAAGTCCCTGAGGACCTGCCCTCTACACCCACATTACCCATCCCTAGTCCCTGAGGACCTGCCCCCTACACCCACATTACCCATCCCTAGTCCCTGAGGACCTGTCCTCTACACCCACATTACCCATCCCTAGTCCCTGAGGACCTGCCCTCTACATACAACCCACATTACCCATCCCTAGTCCCTGAGGACCTGCCCTCTACACCCACATTACCCATCCCTAGTCCCTGAGGACCTGCCCCCTACACCCACATCACCCATCCCTAGTCCCTGAGGACCTGCCCCCTACACCCACATCACCCATCCCTAGTCCCTGAGGACCTGCCCCTTACACCCACATTACCCATCCCTAGTCCCTGAGGACCTGCCCCTTACACCCACATTACCCATCCCTAGTCCCTGAGGACCTGCCCTCTACACCCACATTACCCATCCCTAGTCCCTGAGGTCCTGCCCCCTACACCCACATTACCCATCCCTAGTCCCTGAGGACCTGCCCTCTACACCCACATTACCCATCCCTAGTCCCTGAGGACCTGCCCTCTACACCCACATTACCCATCCCTAGTCCCTGAGGACCTGCCCCCTACACCCACATTACCCATCCCTAGTCCCTGAGGACCCTGCCCTCTACACCCACATTACCCATTACTAGTCCCTGAGGGCCTGCCCTCTACAGCCACATTACCCATCCCTAGTCCCTGAGGACCTGCCCCCTACACCCACATTACCCATCCCTAGTCCATGAGGACCTGCCCTCTACACCCACATTACCCATCCCTAGTCCCTGAGGACCTGCCCTCTACACCCACATTACCCATCCCTAGTCCCTGAGGACCTGCCCTCTACACCCACATTACCCATTATTAGTCCCTGAGGACCTGCCCTCTACACCCACATCACCCATCCCTAGTCCCTGAGGACCTGCCCTCTACACCCACATTACCCATCCCTAGTCCCTGAGGACCTGCCCCCTACGCCCACATTACCCATCCCTAGTCCCTGAGGACCTGCCCTCTACACCCACATTACCCATTACTAGTCCCTGAGGACCTGCCCTCTACACCCACATTACCCATCCCTAGTCCCTGAGGACCTGCCCCCTACACCCACATTACCCATCCCTAGTCCCTGAGGACCTGCCCTCTACACCCACATTACCCATCCCTAGTCCCTGAGGACCTGCCCTCTACACCCACATTACCCATCCCTAGTCCCTGAGGACCTGCCCTCTACACCCACATTACCCATCCCTAGTCCCTGAGGACCTGCCCCCTACACCCACATTACCCATCCCTAGTCCCTGAGGACCTGTCCTCTACACCCACATTACCCATCCCTAGTCCCTGAGGACCTGCCCTCTACACCCACATTATCCATCCCTAGTCCCTGTGGTCCTGTGCTCTACACCCACATTACCCATCCCTAGTCCCTGAGGACCTGCCCTCTACACCCACATTACCCATCCCTAGTCCCTGAGGACCTGCCCTCTACACCCACATTATCCATCCCTAGTCCCTGTGGTCCTGTGCTCTACACCCACATTACCCATCCCTAGTCCCTGAGGACCTGCCCTCTATACCCACATAACCCATTACTAGTCCCTGAGGACCTGCCCTCTACACCCACATTACCCATTACTAGTCCCTGAGAACCTGCCCTCTATACCCACATAACCCATCCCTAGTCCCTGAGGACCTGCACTCTACACCCACATTACCCATCCCTAGTCCCTGAGGACCTGCCCCCTACACCCACATTACCCATCTCTCGTCCCGGAGGACCTGCCCTCTACACCCACATTACCTATCCCTAGTCCCTGAGGACCTGCCCCCTACAACCACATTACCCATCCCTAGTCCCTGAGGACCTGCCCTCTACACCCACATTACCCATCCCTAGTCCCTGAGGACCTGCCCTCTACACCCACATTACCCATCCCTAGTCCCTGAGGACCTGCCCTCTACACCCACATTACCCATCCCTAGTCCCTGAGGACCTGCCCTCTACACCCACATTACCCATCCCTAGTCCCTGAGGACCTGCCCTCTACACCCACATTACCCATCCCTAGTCCCTGAGGACCTGCCCTCTACACCCACATTACCCATCACTAGTCCCTGAGGACCTGCCCTCTACACCCACATTATCCATCCCTAGTCCCTGTGGACCTGTGCTCTACACCCACATTACCCATCCCTAGTCCCTGAGGAGCTGCCCCCTACACCCACATTACCCATCCCTAGTCCCTGAGGACCTGCCCTCTACACCCACATTACCCATCCCTAGTCCCTGAGGACCTGCCCTCTACACCCACATTATCCATCCCTAGTCCCTGTGGACCTGTGCTCTACACCCACATTACCCATCCCTAGTCCCTGAGGACCTGCCCTCTATACCCACATAACCCATTACTAGTCTCTGAGGACCTGCCCTCTACACCCACATTACCCATTACTAGTCCCTGAGAACCTGCCCTCTATACCCACATAACCATCCCTAGTCCCTGAGGACCTGCACTCTACACCCATATTACCCATCCCTAGTCCCTGAGGACCTGCCCCCTACACCCACATTACCCATCTCTCGTCCAGGAGGACCTGCCCTCTACACCCACATTACCTATCCCTAGTCCCTGAGGACCTGCCCCCTACACCCACATTACCCATTCCTAGTCTCTGAGGACCTGTCCTCTACACCCACATTACCCATCCCTAGTCCCTGAGGACCTGCCCCCTACACCCACATTACCCATCTCTCGTCCCTGAGGACCTGACCCCTACACCCACATTACCCATCCCTAGTCCCTGAGGACCTGCCCTCTACACCCACATTATCCATCCCTAGTCCCTGAGGACCTGCCCTCTACACCCACATTACCCATCCCTAGTCCCTGAGGAACTGCCCCCTACACTCACATTACCCATCCCTAGTCCCTGAGGACCTGCCCTCTACACCCACATTACCCATCCCTAGTCCCTGAGGACCTGCCCTCTACACCCACATTACCCATCCTTAGTCCCTGAGGACCTACCCTCTACACCCACATTACCCATCCCTAGTCCCTGTGGACCTGTGCTCTACACCCACATTACCCATTACTAGTCCCTGAGGACCTGCCCTCTACACCCACATTACCCATTACTAGTCCCTGAGGACCTGCCTTCTACACCCACATTACCCATCCCTAGTCCCCTGAGGACCTGTCCTCTACACCCACATTAACCATCCCTAGTCCCTGAGGACCTGTCCTCTACACCCACATTACCCATCCCTAGTCCCTGAGGACCTGTCCTCTAAACCCACATTACCCATTACTAGTCCCTGAGGACCTGCCCCCTACACCCACATTACCCATCCCTAGTCCCTGAGGACCTGTCCTCTACACCCACATTACCCATCCCTAGTCCTGAGGACCTGTCCTCTACACCCACATTACCCATCCCTAGTCCCTGAGGACCTGTCCTCTACACCCACATTACCCATCCCTAGTCCCTGAGGACCTGCCCTCTACACCCACATTACCCATCCCTAGTCCCTGAGGACCTGCACTCTACACCCACATTACCCATCCCTAGTCCCTGATGACCTGCCCTCTACAACCCACATTACCCATCCCTAGTCCCTGAGGACCTGTCCTCTACACCAACATTACCCATCCCTAGTCCCTGAGGACCTGCCCTATACACCCACATTACCTATTCCTAGTCCCTGAGGACCTGCCCTCTACACCCACATTACCCATTACTAGTCCCTGAGGACCTGCCCTCTACACCCAAATTACCCATCCCTAGTCCCTGAGGACCTGCCCTCTACACCCACATTACCCATCCCTAGTCCCTGAGGACCTGCACTCTAAACCCACATTACCCATCCCTAGTCCCTGAGGACCTGTCCTCTACACCCACATTACCCATCCCTAGTCCCTGAGGACCTGCCCTATACACCCACATTACCTATTCCTAGTCCCTGAGGACCTGCCCTCTAAACCCAAATTACCAATCCCTAGTCCCTGAGGACCTGGCCTCTACACCCACATTACCCATCCCTAGTCCCTGAGGACCTGTCCTCTACACCCACATTACCCATCCCTAGTCCCTGAGGACCTGCCCTCTACACCCACATTACCCATCCCTAGTCCCTGAGGACCTGCCCTCTACACCCACATTACCCATCCCTAGTCCCTGAGGACCTGCCCTCTACACCCACATTACCTATCCCTAGTCCTGACAACCTGTCCTCTACACCCACATTACCCATTACTAGTCCCTGAGGACCTGCCCTCTACACCCACATTACCCATCCCTAGTCCCTTAGGACCTGCCCTCTAAACCCACATTACCCATCCCTAGTCCCTGAGGACCTGCCCTCTACACCCACATTACCCATCCCTGGTCCCTGAGGACCTGTCCTCTACACCCACATTACCCATCCCTAGTCCCTGAGGACCTGCCCTCTACACTCACATTACCCATCCCTAGTCCCTGAGGACCTGCCCTCTACACCCACATTACCCATCCCTAGACCCTGACAACCTGTCCTCTACACCCACATTACCCATTACTAGTCCCTGAGGACCTGCCCTCTACACCCACATTACCCATCCCTAGTCCCTGAGGACCTGTCCTCTACACCCACATTACCCATCCCTAGTCCCTAAGGACCTGCCCTCTACACCCACATTACCAATCCCTAGTCCCTGAGGACCTGCCCCCTACACCCACATTACCCATCTCTAGTCCCTGAGGACATGCCCACTACACCCACATTACCCATCCCTAGTCCCTGAGGACCTGCACTCTACACCCACATTACCCATTACTAGTCCCTGAGGACCTGCCCTCTACACGCACATTACCCATTACTAGTCCCTGAGGACCTGCCCTCTTCACCCACATTACCCATCCCTGGTCCCTGAGGACCTGCCCTCTACACCCACATTACCCATCCCTAGTCCCTGAGGACCTGCCCCCTACACCCACATTACCTATCCCTAGTCCCTGACGACCTGCCCCCTACTCCCACATTACCCATCCCTAGTGCCTGAGGACCTGCCCCCTACACCCACATTACCCATCCCTAGTCCCTGAGGACCTGCCCCCTACACCCACATTACCCATCCCTAGTTCCGGAGGACCTGCCCTCTACACCCACATTACCCATCCCTAGTCCCTGAGGACCTGCCCCCTACACCCACATTATCCATCCCTAGTCTCTGAGGACCTGCCCTCTACACCCACATTACCTATTCCTAGTCCCTGAGGATCTGCCCCCTACACCCACATTACCCATCCCTAGTCCCGGAGGACCTGCCCTCTACACCCACATTACCCATCCCTAGTCCCTGAGGACCTGCCCTCTATACCCACATAACCCATTACTAGTCCCTGAGGACCTGCCCTCTACACCCACATTACCCATTACTAGTCCCTGAGGACCTGCCCTCTATACCCACATAACCCATCCCTAGTCCCTGAGGACCTGCCCTCTACACCCACATTACCCATCCCTAGTCCCTGAGGACCTGCCCTCTACACCCACATTACCCATCCCTGGTCCCTGAGGACCTGCCCTCTACACCCACATTACCCATCTCTCGTCCCTGAGGACCTGCCCCCTACACCCACATTACCCATCCCTAGTCCCTGAGGACCTGCCCCCTACACCCACATTACCCATCCCTAGTCCCGGAGGACCTGCCCTCTACACCCACATTACCCATTACTAGTCCCTGAGGACCTGCCCTCTACACGCACATTACCCATTACTAGTCCCTGAGGACCTGCCCTCTATACCCACATAACCCATCCCTAGTCCCTGAGGACCTGCCCTCTACACCCACATTACCCATCCCTAGTCCCTGAGGACCTGCCCTCTATACCCACATAACCCATCCCTAGTCCCTGAGGACCTGCCCTCTACACCCACATAACCCATCCCTAGTCCCTGAGGACCTGCCCTCTACACCCACATTACCCATTACTAGTCCCTGAGGACCTGCCCTCTATACCCACATTACCCATCCCTAGTCCCTGAGGACCTGCCCTCTACACCCACATTACCCATCCCTAGTCCCTGAGGACCTGCACTCTACACCCACATTACCCATCCCTAGTCCCTGATGACCTGCCCTCTACACCCACATTACCCATCCCTAGTCCCTGAGGACCTGTCCTCTACACCCACATTACCTATTCCTAGTCCCTGAGGACCTGCCCTCTACACCCAAATTACCCATCCCTAGTCCCTGAGGACCTGCCCTCTACACCCACATTACCCATCCCTAGTCCCTGAGGACCTGCACTCTAAACCCACATTACCCATCCCTAGTCCCTGAGGACCTGTCCTCTACACCCACATTACCCATCCCTAGTCCCTGACGACCTGCCCTATACACCCACATTACCTATTCCTCGTCCCTGAGGACCTGCCCTCTAAACCCAAATTACCCATCCCTAGTCCCTGAGGACCTGGCCTCTACACCCACATTACCCATCCCTAGTCCCTGAGGACCTGTCCTCTACACCCACATTACCCATCCCTAGTCCCTGAGGACCTGCCCTCTACACCCACATTACCCATCCCTAGTCCCTGAGGACCTGCCCTCTACACCCACATTACCCATCCCTAGTCCCTGAGGACCTGCCCTCTACACCCACATTACCTATCCCTAGTCCCTGACAAACTGTCCTCTACACCCACATTACCCATTACTAGTCCCTGTGGACCTGCCCTCTACACCCACATTACCCATCCCTAGTCCCTTAGGACCTGCCCTCTAAACCCACATTACCCATCCCTAGACCCTGACAACCTGTCCTCTACACCCACATTACCCATTACTAGTCCCTGAGAACCTGCCCTCTACACCCACATTACCCATCCCTAGTCCCTGAGGACCTGCCCCTACACCCACATTACCCGTCCCTAGTCCCTGAGGACCTGCCCCCTACACCCACATTACCCATCCCTAGTCCCTAAGGACCTGCCCTCTACACCCACATTAGCAATCCCTAGTCCCTGAGGACCTGCCCCCTACACCCACATTACCCATCCCTGGTCCCTGAGGACATGCCCTCTACACCCACATTACCCATCCCTAGTCCCTGAGGACCTGCACTCTACACCCACATTACCCATTACTAGTCCCTGAGGACCTGCCCTCTACACGCACATTACCCATTACTAGTCCCTGAGGACCTGCCCTCTACACCCACATTACCCATCCCTGGTCCCTGAGGACCTGCCCTCTACACCCACATTACCCATCCCTAGTCCCTGAGGACCTGCCCCCTACACCCACATTACCCATCCCTAGTCCCTGAGGACCTGCCCCCTACACCCACATTACCCATCCCTAGTGCCTGAGGACCTGCCCCCTACACCCACATTACCCATTACTAGTCCCTGAGGACCTGCCCTCTACACCCACATTACCCATTATTAGTCCCTGAGGACCTACCGTCTACACCCACATTACCCATCCCTAGTCCCTGAGGACCTGCCCTCTACACCCACATTACCCATCCCTAGTCCCTGAGGACCTGCCCTCTACACCCACATTACCCATTACTAGTCCCTGAGGACCTGCCCTCTACACCCACATTACCCATCCCTAGTCCCTGAGGACCTGCCCCCTACACCCACATTACCCATCCCTAGTCCCTGAGGACCTGCCCTCTACACCCACGTTACCCATCCCTAGTCCCTGAGGACCTGCCCTCTACACCCACATTACCCATCCCTAGTCCCTGAGGACCTGCCCTCTACACCCACATTACCCATCTATGGTCCCTGAGGACCTGCCCCCTACACCCACATTACCCATCCCTAGTCCCTGAGGACCTGCCCTCTACACCCACATTACCCATCTATGGTCCCTGAGGACCTGCCCTCTACACCCACATTACCCATTACTAGTCCCTGAGGACCTGCCCTCTACACCCACATTACCCATCCCTAGTCCCTGAGGACCTGCCCTCTACACCCACATTACCCATCTATGGTCCCTGAGGACCTGCCCTCTACACCCACATTACCCATTACTAGTCCCTGAGGACCTGCCACCTACACCCACATTACCCATTACTAGTCCCTGAGGACCTTCCCCCTACACCCACATTAACAATACATTGTGTGTGATATAGAGATTAGAGTGTCAGCTCCTGGGGTCAGGGATGATGGGAGTGATACTTGGTGACATAGCAGAGTGCGGCGGCTCTCATACATCTCCTCTATCCGCTCACCGTGATGTTTGCGTTCCGGTCTAGCGGCCATGTTTGATGTTCCCTGTGACTGAGCTGTTAGTATATACATTGTATACATTAGATCATGTCACCAGTCAGTGACTAGTCACACAGTCAGCAGCACGTTACATAGACATCAGTCCAGTATTACTAATGTATAGATGACTGGCTGTATACTCCCTGTATACTTCCTGGATGTCGCCTTAAAGGGGATTAATATAATAATGTACAGCACCTGGGAATAATGCTGCTATATAAATTAAAGGGATCCTATCATTTACACTGATCACGTAGGAATATCCTTAAGAAAGCCTCTTCTTCTCCTACCTTTAGGTGTAGTATATACGGTATAACACTATATATAGATATCAGTAGTATATACGGTATAACACTATATATAGATATCAGTAGTCTATACGGTATAACACTATATATAGATATCAGTAGTATATACGGTATAACACTATATATAGATATCGGTAGTCTATACGGTATAACACTATATATAGATATCAGTAGTCTATACGGTATAACACTATATATACAGTAGATATCAGCAGTCTATACGGTATAACACTATATATAGATATCAGTAGTCTATACGGTATAACACTATATATAGATATCAGTAGTATATACGGTATAACACTATATATAGATATCAGTAGTATATACGGTATAACACTATATATAGATATCAGTAGTCTATACGGTATAACACTATATATAGATATCAGCAGTCTATACGGTATAACACTATATATAGATATCAGTAGTCTATACGGTATAACACTATATATAGATATCAGTAGTCTATACGGTATAACACTATATATAGATATCGGTAGACTATACGGTATAACACTATATATAGATATCAGCAGTCTATACGGTATAACACTATATATAGATATCAGTAGTCTATACGGTATAACACTATATATAGATATCAGTAGTATATACGGTATAACACTATATACAGATATCAGTAGTCTATACGGTATAACACTATATATAGATATCAGTAGTATATACGGTATAACACTATATATAGATATCAGTAGTCTATATGGTATAACACTATATATAGATATCAGTAGTCTATACGGTATAACACTATATATAGATATCAGTAGTATATATGGTATAACACTATATATAGATATCAGTAGTCTATACGGTATAACACTATATATAGATATCAGCAGTCTATACGGTATAACACTATATATAGATATCAGTAGTCTATACGGTATAACACTATATATAGATATCAGTAGTGTATACGGTATAACACTATATATAGATATCAGTAGTATATACGGTATAACACTATATATAGATATCAGTAGTACATACGGTATAACACTATATAATATAGATATCAGTAGTCTATACGGTATAACACTATATATAGATATCAGTAGTCTATACGGTATAACACTATGTATGGATATTGGTAGTATATACGGTATAACACTATATATAGATATCAGCAGTCTATACGGTATAACACTATATATAGATATCAGCAGTCTATACGGTATAACACTATATATAGATATCAGCAGTCTATACGGTATAACACTATATATAGATATCAGCAGTCTATACGGTATAACACTATATATAGATATCAGTAGTATATACGGTATAACACTATATATAGATATCAGTAGTCTATACGGTATAACACTATATATAGATATCAGCAGTCTATACGGTATAACACTATATATAGATATCAGTAGTATATACGGTATAACACTATATATAGATATCAGTAGTCTATACGGTATAACACTATATTATAGATATCAGTAGTCTATACGGTATAACACTATATATAGATATCAGTAGTATATACGGTATAACACTATATATAGATATCAGTAGTCTATACGGTATAACACTATATATAGATATCAGTAGTATATACGGATATAACACTATATATAGATATCAGTAGTCTATTACGATATAACACTATATATAGATATCAGTAGTATATATGGTATAACACTATATATAGATATCGGTAGTCTATACGGTATAACACTATATATAGATATCAGTAGTATATACGGTATATAACACTATATCCAGATATCAGCAGTCTATACGGTATAACACTATATATAGATATCGGTAGACTATACGGTATAACACTATATATAGATATCAGCAGTCTATACGGTATAACACTATATATAGATATCAGTAGTCTATACGGTATAACACTATATATAGATATCAGTAGTCTATACGGTATAACACTATATATAGATATCAGTAGTATATACGGTATAACACTATATATAGATATCAGTAGTACATACGGTATAACACTATATATAGATATCAGTAGTATATACGGTATAACACTATATATAGATATCAGTAGTGTATACGGTATAACTCTATATATAGATATCAGTAGTCTATACGGTATAACACTATATATAGATATCAGTAGTCTATACGGTATAACACTATATATAGATATCAGTAGTATATACGGTATAACACTATATATAGATATCAGTAGTCTATACGGTATAACACTATATATAGATATCAGTAGTCTATACGGTATAACACTATATATAGATATCAGTAGTCTATACGGTATAACACTATATATACAGTAGATATCAGCAGTCTATACGGTATAAAACTATATATAGATATCAGCAGTCTATACGGTATAACACTATATATAGATATCAGCAGTCTATACGGTATAACACTATATATAGATATCAGTAGTATATACGGTATAACACTATATATAGATATCAGTAGTCTATACGGTATAACACTATATATAGATATCAGTAGTATATACGGTATAACACTATATATAGATATCAGTAGTCTATACGATATAACACTATATATAGATATCAGTAGTATACACGGTATAACACTATATATAGATATCGGTAGTCTATACGGTATAACACTATATATATAGATATCAGTAGTATATACGGTATAACACTATATATAGATATCAGTAGTATATACGGTATAACACTATATATAGATATCAGTAGTCTATACGGTATAACACTATATATAGATATCAGTAGTCTATACGGTATAACACTATATATACAGTAGATATCAGCAGACTATACGGTATAACACTATATATAGATATCAGTAGTCTATACGGTATAACACTATATATAGATATCAGTAGTATATACGGTATAACACTATATATAGATATCAGTAGTATATACGGTATAACACTATATATAGATATCAGTAGTCTATACGGTATAACACTATATATAGATATCAGCAGTCTATACGGTATAACACTATATATAGATATCAGTAGTCTATACGGTATAACACTATATATAGATATCAGTAGTCTATACGGTATAACACTATATATAGATATCAGTAGTCTATACGGTATAACACTATATATAGATATCAGCAGTCTATACGGTATAACACTATATATAGATATCAGTAGTCTATACGGTATAACACTATATATAGATATCAGTAGTCTATACGGTATAACACTATATATAGATATCAGTAGTATATACGGTATAACACTATATACAGATATCAGTAGTCTATACGGTATAACACTATATATAGATATCAGTAGTATATACGGTATAACACTATATATAGATATCAGTAGTCTATATGGTATAACACTATATATAGATATCAGTAGTCTATACGGTATAACACTATATATAGATATCAGTAGTATATACGGTATAACACTATATATAGATATCAGTAGTCTATATGGTATAACACTATATATAGATATCAGCAGTCTATACGGTATAACACTATATATAGATATCAGTAGTCTATACGGTATAACACTATATATAGATATCAGTAGTGTATACGGTATAACACTATATATAGATATCAGTAGTATATACGGTATAACACTATATATAGATATCAGTAGTCTATACGGTATAAAACTATATATAGATATCAGCAGTCTATACGGTATAAAACTATATATAGATATCAGCAGTCTATACGGTATAACACTATATATAGATATCAGTAGTCTATACGGTATAACACTATGTATGGATATTGGTAGTATATACGGTATAACACTATATATAGATATCAGTAGTTTATACGGTATAACACTATATATAGATATCAGTAGTCTATACGGTATAACACTATATATAGATATCAGTAGTCTATACGGTATAACACTATATATAGATATCAGTAGTATATACGGTATAACACTATATATAGATATCAGCAGTCTATACGGTATAACACTATATATAGATATCAGCAGTCTATACGGTATAACACTATATATAGATATCAGTAGTATATACGGTATAACACTATATATAGATATCAGTAGTCTATACGGTATAACACTATATATAGATATCAGTAGTCTATACGGTATAACACTATATATAGATATCAGTAGTATATACGGTATAACACTATATATAGATATCAGTAGTCTATACGGTATAACACTATATATAGATATCAGTAGTATATACGGTATAACACTATATATAGATATCAGTAGTCTATACGATATAACACTATATATAGATATCAGTAGTATATACGGTATAACACTATATATAGATATCGGTAGTCTATACGGTATAACACTATATATAGATATCAGTAGTCTATACGGTATAACACTATATCCAGATATCAGCAGTCTATACGGTATAACACTATATATAGATATCGGTAGACTATACGGTATAACACTATATATAGATATCAGTAGCCTATACGGTATAACACTATATCCAGATATCAGCAGTCTATACGGTATAACACTATATATAGATATCGGTAGACTATACGGTATAACACTATATATAGATATCAGCAGTCTATACGGTATAACACTATATATAGATATCAGCAGTCTATACGGTATAACACTATATATAGATATCAGCAGTCTATACGGTATAACACTATATATAGATATCAGTAGTCTATACGGTATAACACTATATATAGATATCAGTAGTCTATACGGTATAACACTATATATAGATATCAGTAGTCTATACGGTATAACACTATATATAGATATCAGTAGTCTATACGGTATAACACTATATATAGATATCAGTAGTCTATACGGTATAACACTATATATAGATATCAGTAGTATATACGGTATAACACTATATATAGATATCAGTAGTACATACGGTATAACACTATATATAGATATCAGTAGTATATACGGTATAACACTATATATAGATATCAGTAGTGTATACGGTATAACTCTATATATAGATATCAGTAGTCTATACGGTATAACACTATATATAGATATCAGTAGTCTATTCGGAATAACACTATATATAGATATCAGTAGTATATACAGTATAACACTATATATAGATATCAGTAGTCTATACGGTATAACACTATATATAGATATCAGTAGTCTATACGGTATAACACTATATATAGATATCAGTAGTCTATACGGTATAACACTATATATACAGTAGATATCAGCAGTCTATACGGTATAAAACTATATATAGATATCAGCAGTCTATACGGTATAACACTATATATAGATATCAGCAGTCTATACGGTATAACACTATATATAGATATCAGTAGTCTATACGGTATAACACTATATATAGATATCAGCAGTCTATACGGTATAACACTATATATAGATATCAGTAGTATATACGGTATAACACTATATATAGATATCAGTAGTCTATACGGTATAACACTATATATAGATATCAGTAGCCTATACGGTATAACACTATATATAGATATCAGTAGTATATACGGTATAACACTATATATAGATATCAGCAGTCTATACGGTATAACACTATATATAGATATCAGCAGTCTATACGGTATAACACTATATATAGATATCAGTAGTATATACGGTATAACACTATATATAGATATCAGTAGTCTATACGGTATAACACTATATATAGATATCAGTAGTATATACGGTATAACACTATATATAGATATCAGTAGTCTATACGATATAACACTATATATAGATATCAGCAGTCTATACGGTATAACACTATATATAGATATCAGCAGTCTATACGGTATAACACTATATATAGATATCAGTAGTATATACGGTATAACACTATATACAGATATCAGCAGTCTATACGGTATAACACTATATATAGATATCAGTAGTCTATCCTTTTCTATATGCTTCAACTACAAAGTGCCTTAGTCAGAGGCCAGGATCGTGCACCCAGGAATTATAAGGACTTATCAAGCTAACTGGAGGTGGTGAGCTATATGCTTATTTTTCTTATCTATTTATATCAGTAGTATATACGGTATAACACTATATATAGATATCGGTAGTCTATACGGTATAACACTATATATAGATATCAGTAGTATATACGGTATAACACTATATATAGATATCAGCAGTCTATACGGTATAACACTATATACAGATATCGGTAGTCTATACGGTATAACACTATATATAGATATCGGTAGTCTATATGGTATAACACTATATATGGATATCATTAGTATATACGGTATAACACTATATATAGATATCAGCAGTCTATACGGTATAACACTATATATAGATATCAGCAGTCTATACGGTATAACACTATATATAGATATCGGTAGTCTATACGGTATAACACTATATATAGATATCAGCAGTCTATACGGTATAACACTATATATAGATATCAGCAGTCTATACGGTATAACACTATATATAGATATCAGCAGTCTATACGGTATAACACTATATATAGATATCAGTAGTCTATACGGTATAACACTATATATAGATATCAGTAGTCTATACGGTATAAAACTATATATAGATATCGGTAGTCTATACGGTATAACACTATATATAGATATCGGTAGTCTATACGGTATAACACTATATATAGATATCAGCAGTCTATACGGTATAACACTATATATAGATATCAGCAGTCTATACGGTATAACACTATATATAGATATCAGTAGTCTATACGGTATAACACTATGTATGGATATTGGTAGTATATACGGTATAACACTATATATAGATATCAGTAGTCTATACGGTATAACACTATATATAGATATCGGTAGTCTATACGGTATAACACTATATATAGATATCAGCAGTCTATACGGTATAACACTATATATAGATATCAGTAGTCTATACGGTATAACACTATTTATGGATATTGGTAGTATATACGGTATAACACTATATATAGATATCAGTAGTCTATACGGTATAACACTATATATACAGTAGATATCAGCAGTCTATACGGTATAACACTATATATAGATATCAGCAGTCTATACAGTATAACACTATATATAGATATCAGCAGTCTATACGGTATAATACTATATATAGATATCAGTAGTATATACGGTATAACACTATATATAGATATCAGTAGTCTATACGGTATAACACTATGTATGGATATTGGTAGTATATACGGTATAACACTATATATAGATATCGGTAGTCTATACGGTATAACACTATATATAGATATCAGTAGTATATACGGTATAACACTATATATAGATATCGGTAGTCTATACGGTATAACACTATATATAGATATCGGTAGTCTATACGGTATAACACTATATATAGATATCAGTAGTATATACGGTATAACACTATATATAGATATCAGCAGTCTATACGGTATAACACTATATACAGATATCGGTAGTCTATACGGTATAACACTATATACAGATATCAGTAGTCTATACGGTATAACACTATATATAGATATCAGTAGTGTATACGGTATAACTCTATATATAGATATCGGTAGTCTATACGGTATAACACTATATACAGATATCGGTAGTCTATACGGTATAACACTATATATAGATATCGGTAGTCTATACGGTATAACACTATATATAGATATCAGTAGTCTATACGGTATAACACTATATATAGATATCAGTAGTCTATCCTTTTCTATATGCTTCAACTACAAAGTGCCTTAGTCAGAGGCCAGGATCGTGCACCCAGGAATTATAAGGACTTATCAAGCTAACTGGAGGTGGTGAGCTATATGCTTATTTTTCTTATCTATTTATATCAGTAGTATATACGGTATAACACTATATATAGATATCGGTAGTCTATACGGTATAACACTATATATAGATATCAGTAGTATATACGGTATAACACTATATATAGATATCAGCAGTCTATACGGTATAACACTATATACAGATATCGGTAGTCTATACGGTATAACACTATATATAGATATCAGTAGTATATATGGTATAACACTATATATGGATATCATTAGTATATACGGTATAACACTATATATAGATATCAGCAGTCTATACGGTATAACACTATATATAGATATCAGTAGTCTATACGGTATAACACTATATATAGATATCAGCAGTCTATACGGTATAACACTATATATAGATATCGGTAGTCTATACGGTATAACACTATATATAGATATCAGCAGTCTATACGGTATAACACTATATATAGATATCAGCAGTCTATACGGTATAACACTATATATAGATATCAGCAGTCTATACGGTATAACACTATATATAGATATCAGTAGTCTATACGGTATAACACTATATATAGATATCAGTAGTCTATACGGTATAAAACTATATATAGATATCGGTAGTCTATACGGTATAACACTATATATAGATATCGGTAGTCTATACGGTATAACACTATATATAGATATCAGCAGTCTATACGGTATAACACTATATATAGATATCAGCAGTCTATACGGTATAACACTATATATAGATATCAGTAGTCTATACGGTATAACACTATGTATGGATATTGGTAGTATATACGGTATAACACTATATATAGATATCAGTAGTCTATACGGTATAACACTATATATAGATATCGGTAGTCTATACGGTATAACACTATATATAGATATCAGCAGTCTATACGGTATAACACTATATATAGATATCAGTAGTCTATACGGTATAACACTATTTATGGATATTGGTAGTATATACGGTATAACACTATATATAGATATCAGTAGTCTATACGGTATAACACTATATATACAGTAGATATCAGCAGTCTATACGGTATAACACTATATATAGATATCAGCAGTCTATACAGTATAACACTATATATAGATATCAGCAGTCTATACGGTATAATACTATATATAGATATCAGTAGTATATACGGTATAACACTATATATAGATATCAGTAGTCTATACGGTATAACACTATGTATGGATATTGGTAGTATATACGGTATAACACTATATATAGATATCGGTAGTCTATACGGTATAACACTATATATAGATATCAGTAGTATATACGGTATAACACTATATATAGATATCGGTAGTCTATACGGTATAACACTATATATAGATATCGGTAGTCTATACGGTATAACACTATATATAGATATCAGTAGTATATACGGTATAACACTATATATAGATATCAGCAGTCTATACGGTATAACACTATATACAGATATCGGTAGTCTATACGGTATAACACTATATACAGATATCAGTAGTCTATACGGTATAACACTATATATAGATATCAGTAGTGTATACGGTATAACTCTATATATAGATATCGGTAGTCTATACGGTATAACACTATATACAGATATCGGTAGTCTATACGGTATAACACTATATATAGATATCGGTAGTCTATACGGTATAACACTATATATAGATATCAGTAGTCTATACGGTATAACACTATATATAGATATCGGTAGTCTATACGGTATAACACTATATATAGATATCAGTAGTATATACGGTATAACACTATATATAGATATCAGCAGTCTATACGGTATAACACTATATACAGATATCGGTAGTCTATACGGTATAACACTATATATAGATATCAGCAGTCTATACGGTATAACACTATATATAGATATCAGTAGTGTATACGGTATAACACTATATATAGATATCGGTAGTCTATACGGTATAACACTATATATATAGATATCGGTAGTCTATACGGTATAACACTATATATAGATATCAGCAGTCTATACGGTATAACACTATATACAGATATCGGTAGTCTATACGGTATAACACTATACACTCACCGGCCACTTTATTAGGTACACCATGCTAGTAACGGGTTGGACCCCCTTTTGCCTTCAGAACTGCCTCAATTCTTCGTGGCATAGATACAACAAGGTGCTGGAAGCATTCCTCAGAGATTTTGGTCCATATTGACATGATGGCATCACACAGTTGCCGCAGATTTGTCGGCTGCACATCCATGATGCGAATCTCTCGTTCCACCACATCCCAAAGATGCTCCTCTATTGGATTGAGATCTGGTGACTGTGGAGGCCATTGGAGTACAGTGAACTCATTGTCATGTTCAAGAAACCAGTCTGAGATGATTCCAGCTTTATGACATGGCATTGCATTATCCTGCTGAAAGTAGCCATCAGATGTTGGGGACATTGTGGTCATAAAGGGATGGACATGGTCAGCAACAATACTCAGGTAGGCTTTGGCGTTGCAACGATGCTCAATTGGTACCAAGGGGCCCAAAGAGTGCCAAGAAAATATTCCCCACACCATGACACCACCACCACCAGCCTGAACCGTTACCGATACAAGGCAGGATGGATCCATGCTTTCATGTTGTTGACGCCAAATTCTGACCCTACCATCCGAATGTCGCAGCAGAAATCGAGACTCATCAGACCAGGCAACTTTTTTCCAATCTTCAATTGTCCAATTTCGATGAGCTTGTGCAAATTGTAGCCTCACTTTCCTGTTCTTAGCTGAAAGGAGTGGCCCCCGGTGTGGTCTTCTGCTGCTGTAGCCCATCTGCCTCAAAGTTCGACGTACTGTGCGTTCAGAGATGCTCTTCTGGCTACCTTGGTTGTAACGGGTGGCTATTTGAGTCACTGTTGCCTTTCTATCAGCTGGAACCAGTCTGGCCATTCTCCTCTGACCTCTGGTATCAACAACGCATTTCCACCCACAGAACTGCCGCTCACTGGATGTTTTTTCTTTTTCGGACCATTCTCTGTAAACCCTAGAGATGGTTGTGCGTGAAAATCCCAGTAGATCAGCAGTTTCTGAAATACTCAGACCAGCCCTTCTGGCACCAACAACCATGCCACGTTCAAAGGCACTCACATCACCTTTCTTCCCCCCCATACTGATGCTCGGTTTGAACTGCAGGAGATTGTCTTGACCATGTCTACATGCCGAAATGCACTGAGTTGCCGCCATGTGATTGGCTGATTAGAAATTAAGTGTTAACGAGCAGTTGGACAGGTGTACCTAATAAAGTGGCCGGTGAGTGTATATAGATATCAGTAGTATATACGGTATAACACTATATATAGATATCAGCAGTCTATACGGTATAACACTATATACAGATATCGGTAGTCTATACGGTATAACACTATATATAGATATCGGTAGTCTATACGGTATAACACTATATATAGATATCAGTAGTCTATACGGTATAACACTATATATGGATATCATTAGTATATACGGTATAACACTATATATAGATATCAGCAGTCTATACGGTATAACACTATATATAGATATCAGTAGTCTATACGGTATAACACTATATATGGATATCATTAGTATATACGGTATAACACTATATATAGATATCAGCAGTCTATACGGTATAACACTATATATAGATATCAGTAGTCTATACGGTATAACACTATATATAGATATCAGCAGTCTATACGGTATAACACTATATATAGATATCGGTAGTCTATACGGTATAACACTATATATAGATATCAGCAGTCTATACGGTATAACACTATATATAGATATCAGCAGTCTATACGGTATAACACTATATATAGATATCAGCAGTCTATACGGTATAACACTATATATAGATATCAGTAGTCTATACGGTATAACACTATATATAGATATCAGTAGTCTATACGGTATAAAACTATATATAGATATCGGTAGTCTATACGGTATAACACTATATATAGATATCGGTAGTCTATACGGTATAACACTATATATAGATATCAGCAGTCTATACGGTATAACACTATATATAGATATCAGCAGTCTATACGGTATAACACTATATATAGATATCAGTAGTCTATACAATATAACACTATGTATGGATATTGGTAGTATATACGGTATAACACTATATATAGATATCAGTAGTCTATACGGTATAACACTATATATAGATATCGGTAGTCTATACGGTATAACACTATATATAGATATCAGCAGTCTATACGGTATAACACTATATATAGATATCAGTAGTCTATACGGTATAACACTATTTATGGATATTGGTAGTATATACGGTATAACACTATATATAGATATCAGTAGTCTATACGGTATAACACTATATATACAGTAGATATCAGCAGTCTATACGGTATAACACTATATATAGATATCAGCAGTCTATACAGTATAACACTATATATAGATATCAGCAGTCTATACGGTATAATACTATATATAGATATCAGTAGTATATACGGTATAACACTATATATAGATATCAGTAGTCTATACGGTATAACACTATATATAGATATCAGTAGTCTATACGGTATAACACTATATATACAGTAGATATCAGCAGTCTTTACGGTATAACACTATATATAGATATCAGTAGTCTATACGGTATAACACTATATATAGATATCAGTAGTATATACGGTATAACACTATATATAGATATCAGTAGTCTATACGGTATAACACTATATATAGATATCAGTAGTCTATACGGTATAACACTATATATAGATATCAGTAGTCTATACGGTATAACACTATATATAGATATCAGTAGTATATACGGTATAACACTATATATAGATATCAGTAGTATATACGGTATAACACTATATATAGATATCGGTAGTCTATACGGTATAACACTATATATAGATATCAGCAGTCTATACGGTATAACACTATATATAGATATCAGTAGTCTATACGGTATAACACTATATATAGATATCAGTAGTATATACGGTATAACACTATATATAGATATCGGCAGTCTATACGGTATAACACTATATATAGATATCAGTAGTCTATACGGTATAACACTATATATAGATATCAGTAGTCTATACGGTATAACACTATATATAGATATCAGCAGTCTATACGGTATAACACTATATATAGATATCAGCAGTCTATACGGTATAACACTATATATAGATATCAGCAGTCTATACGGTATAACACTATATATAGATATCAGTAGTCTATACGGTATAACACTATATATAGATATCAGTAGTATATACGGTATAACACTATATATAGATATCAGCAGTCTATACGGTATAACACTATATATAGATATCAGTAGTATATACGGTATAACACTATATATAGATATCAGCAGTCTATACGGTATAACACTATATATAGATATCAGTAGTCTATACGGTATAACACTATATATAGATATCAGTAGTCTATACGGTATAACACTATATATAGATATATATAGTATATAAATATATAGGATATATAGGATATATAGGCCTCGGTGTAGGGGCCACAAGGCAGACAGGCCTCGGTGTAGGGGCCACAAGGCAGACAGGTCTCAGTGTAGGGGCCACAAGGCAGGCAGGCCTCGGTGTAGGGGCCACAAGGCAGACAGGCCTCAGTGTAGGGGCCACAAGGCAGGCAGACCTCAGTGTAGGGGCCACAAGGCAGGCAGGTTACAGTGTAGGGGCCACAAGGCAGACAGGTATCGGTGTAGGGGCCACAAGGCAGACAGGCCTCGGTGTAGGGGCCACAAGGCAGACAGGCCTCGGTGTAGGGGCCACAAGGCAGACAGGCCTCGGTGCAGGGGCCACAAGGCAGGCAGGCCTCGGTGTAGGGGCCACAAGGCAGGCAGGCCTCGGGGAGGGGCCACAAGGCAGACAAGCCTCGGTGTAGGGGCTACAAGGCAGACAGGCCTCAGTGTAGGGGCCACAAGGCAAACAGGCCTCAGTGTAGGGGCCACAAGGCAGGCAGGCCTCAGTGTAGGGGCCACAAGGCAGACAGGCCTCGGTGTAGGGGCCACAAGGCAGACAGGCCTCGGTGTAGGGGCCACAAGGCAGGCAGGCCTCGGTGTAGGAGCCACAAGGCAGGCAGGCCTCGGTGTAGGGGCCACAAGGCAGGCAGGTCTCGGTGTAGGGGCCACAAGACAGACAGACCTCAGTCTAGGGGCCACAAGGCAGACAGGCCTCAGTGTAGGGGCCACAAGGCAGACAGGCCTCAGTGTAGGGGCCACAAGGCAGACAGGTCTCAGTGTAGGGGTCACAGGGCAGACAGGCCTCGGTGTAGGGGCCACAAGGCAGGCAGGTTACCGTGTAGGGGCCACAGGGCAGACAGGTCTCAGTGTAGGGGCCACAAGGCAGACAGGCCTCAGTGTAGGGGCCACAAGGCAGACAGACCTCAGTGTAGGGGCCACAAGGCAGACAGGCCTCAGTGTAGGGGCCACAAGGCAGACAGATCTCAGTGTAGGGGCCACAAGGCAGACAGGCCTCAGTGTAGGGGCCACAAGACAGACAGATCTCAGTGTAGGGGCCACAAGGAAGACAGGCCTCAGTGTAGGGGCCACAAGGCAGACAGGCCTCAGTGTAGGGGCCACAAGGCAGGCAGGTTACCGTGTAGGGGCCACAGGGCAGACAGGTCTCAGTGTAGGGGCCACAAGGCAGACAGGCCTCAGTGTAGGGGCCACAAGACAGACAGACCTCAGTGTAGGGGCCACAAGGCAGACAGGCCTCGGTGTAGGGGCCACAAGGCAGGCAGGCTACCGTGTAGGGGCCACAGGGCAGACAGGTCTCAGTGTAGGGGCCACAAGGCAGACAGACCTCAGTGTAGGGGCCACAAGGCAGACAGGCCTCAGTGTAGGGGCCACAAGACAGACAGATCTCAGTGTAGGGGCCACAAGGCAGGCAGACCTCAGTGTAGGGGCCACAAGGCAGGCAGGTTACCGTGTAGGGGCCACAGGGCAGACAGGTCTCAGTGTAGGGGCCACAAGGCAGACAGGCCTCAGTGTAGGGGCCACAAGACAGACAGACCTCAGTGTAGGGGCTACAAGGCAGATAGGTCTCGGTGTAGGGGCCACAAGGCAGACAGGCCTCGGTGTAGGGGCCACAAGGCAGGCAGGTTACAGTGTAGGGGCCACAGGGCAGACAGGTCTCAGTGTAGGGGCCACAAGGCAGACAGGCCTCAGTGTAGGGGCCACAAGACAGACAGACCTCAGTGTAGGGGCTACAAGGCAGACAGGTCTCGGTGTAGGGGCCACAAGGCAGGCAGGTCTCGGTGTAGGGGCCACAAGGCAGACAGGCCTCAGTGTAGGGGCCACAAGGCAGGCAGACCTCAGTGTAGGGGCCACAAGGCAGGCAGGTTACAGTGTATGGGCCACAAGGCAGACAGGTCTCGGTGTAGGGGCCACAAGGCAGACAGGTTACCGTGTAGGGGCCACAGGGCAGACAGGTTTCAGTGTAGGGGCCACAAGGCAGACAGGCCTCAGTGTAGGGGCCACAAGGCAGACAGGCCTCAGTGTAGGGGCCACAAGGCAGACAGGTCTCAGTGTAGGGGCCACAGGGCAGACAGGCCTCGGTGTAGGGGCCACAAGGCAGGCAGACCTCAGTGTAGGGGCCACAAGGCAGACAGGTCTCAGTGTAGGGGCCACAGGGCAGACAGGCCTCGGTGTAGGGGCCATAAGACAGACAGACCTCAGTGTAGGGGCCACAAGGCAAACAGGCCTCAGTGTAGGGGCCACAAGGCAAACAGGCCTCAGTGTAGGGGCCACAAGGCAGACAGGCCTCAGTGTAGGGGCCACAAGGCAGACAGGCCTCAGTGTAGGGGCCACAAGGAAGACAGGCCTCGGTGTAGGGGCCACAAGGCAGACAGGCCTCAGTGTAGGGGTCACAAGGGAGGCAGGTTACCGTGTAGGGGCCACAGGGCAGACAGATCTCAGTGTAGGGGCCACAAGGCAGACAGGCCTCAGTGTAGGGGCCACAAGGCAGACAGGCCTCAGTGTAGGGGCCACAAGGCAGACAGGCCTCAGTGTAGGGGCCACAAGGCAGACAGGCCTCGGTGTAGGGGCCACAAGGCAGGCAGGTTACCGTGTAGGGGCCACAGGGCAGACAGGTCTCAGTGTAGGGGCCACAAGGCAGACAGGCCTCAGTGTAGGGGCCACAAGGCAGACAGGCCTCAGTGTAGGGGCCACAAGGCAGACAGGCCTCGGTGTAGGGGCCACAAGGCAGGCAGGTTACCGTGTAGGGGCCACAGGGCAGACAGGTCTCAGTGTAGGGGCCACAAGGCAGACAGGCCTCAGTGTAGGGGCCACAAGGCAGACAGGCCTCAGTGTAGGGGCCACAAGGCAGGCAGGCTACCGTGTAGGGGCCACAGGGCAGACAGGTTTCAGTGTAGGGGCCACAAGGCAAACAGGCCTCAGTGTAGGGGCCACAAGGCAGACAGACCTCAGTGTAGGGGCCACAAGGCAGACAGGCCTCAGTGTAGGGGCCACAAGACAGACAGATCTCAGTGTAGGGGCCACAAGGCAGACAGGCCTCAGTGTAGGGGCCACAAGACAGACAGATCTCAGTGTAGGGGCCACAAGGCAGACAGGCCTCAGTGTAGGGGCCACAAGGCAGGCAGGTTACCGTGTAGGGGCCACAGGGCAGACAGGTCTCAGTGTAGGGGCCACAAGGCAGACAGGCCTCAGTGTAGGGGCCACAAGGCAGACAGGTCTCAGTGTAGGGGCCACAAGGCAGACAGGCCTCAGTGTAGGGGCCACAAGGCAGACAGGCCTCAGTGTAGGGGCCACAAGGCAGGCAGGCTACCGTGTAGGGGCCACAGGGCAGACAGGTTTCAGTGTAGGGGCCACAAGGCAGGCAGGCTACCGTGTAGGGGCCACAGGGCAGACAGGTTTCAGTGTAGGGGCCACAAGGCAGACAGGCCTCAGTGTAGGGGCCACAAGGCAGACAGGCCTCAGTGTAGGGGCCACAAGGCAGACAGGCCTCAGTGTAGGGGCCACAAGACAGACAGATCTCAGTGTAGGGGCCACAAGGCAGGCAGGTTACAGTGTAGGGGCCACAAGGCAGACAGGTCTCGGTGTAGGGGCCACAAGGCAGGCAGGTTACAGTGTAGGGGCCACAAGGCAGACAGGCCTCAGTGTAGGGGCCACAAGGCAGACAGGCCTCAGTGTAGGGGCCACAAGTCAGGCAGACCTCAGTGTAGGGGCCACAAGGCAGGCAGGCCTCGGTGTAGGGGCCATAAGACAGACAGACCTCAGTGTAGGGGCCACAAGGCAAACAGGCCTCAGTGTAGGGGCCACAAGGCAAACAGGCCTCAGTGTAGGGGCCACAAGGCAGACAGGCCTCAGTGTAGGGGCCACAAGGCAGACAGGCCTCAGTGTAGGGGTCACAAGGAAGACAGGCCTCGGTGTAGGGGACACAAGGCAGACAGGCCTCAGTGTAGGGGCCACAAGGCAGACAGGCCTCGGTGTAGGGGCCACAAGGCAGGCAGGTTACCGTGTAGGAGCCACAGGGCAGACAGGTCTCAGTGTAGGGGCCACAAGGCAGACAGACCTCAGTGTAGGGGCCACAAGGCAGACAGGCCTCAGTGTAGGGGCCACAAGGCAGACAGGCCTCGGTGTAGGGGCCACAAGGCAGACAGGCCTCGGTGTAGGGGCCACAAGGCAGGCAGGTTACCGTGTAGGGGCCACAGGGCAGACAGGTCTCAGTGTAGGGGCCACAAGGCAGACAGGCCTCAGTGTAGGGGCCACAAGGCAGACAGGCCTCAGTGTAGGGGCCACAAGGCAGGCAGGCTACCGTGTAGGGGCCACAGGGCAGACAGGTTTCAGTGTAGGGGCCACAAGGCAGACAGGCCTCAGTGTAGGGGCCACAAGGCAGACAGACCTCAGCGTAGGGGCCACAAGGCAGACAGGCCTCAGTGTAGGGGCCACAAGACAGACAGATCTCAGTGTAGGTGCCACAAGGAAGACAGGCCTCAGTGTAGGGGCCACAAGGCAGACAGGCCTCAGTGTAGGGGCCACAGGGCAGACAGGTCTCAGTGTAGGGGCCACAAGGCAGACAGGCCTCAGTGTAGGGGCCACAAGGCAGACAGGCCTCAGTGTAGGGGCCACAAGGCAGACAGGCCTCAGTGTAGGGGCCACAAGGCAGGCAGGTTACCGTGTAGGGGCCACAGGGCAGACAGGTCTCAGTGTAGGGGCCACAAGGCAGACAGGCCTCAGTGTAGGGGCCACAAGACAGACAGACCTCAGTGTAGGGGCTACAAGGCAGATAGGTCTCGGTGTAGGGGCCACAAGGCAGGCAGACCTCAGTGTAGGGGCCACAAGGCAGGCAGGTTACAGTGTAGGGGCCACAAGGCAGACAGGTCTCGGTGTAGGGGCCACAAGGCAGACAGGCCTCAGTGTAGGGGCCACAAGGCAGACAGGCCTCAGTGTAGGGGCCACAAGGCAGGCAGACCTCAGTGTAGGGGCCACAAGGCAGGCAGGCCTCGGTGTAGGGGCCACAAGACAGACAGGCCTCGGTGTAGGGGCCACAAGGCAGACAGGCCTCAGTGTAGGGGCCACAAGGAAGACAGGCCTCGGTGTAGGGGCCACAAGGCAGACAGGCCTCGGTGTAGGGGCCACAAGGCAGACAGGCCTCGGTGTAGGGGCCACAAGACAGACAGACCTCAGTGTAGGGGCCACAAGGCAAACAGGCCTCAGTGTAGGGGCCACAAGGCAAACAGGCCTCAGTGTAGGGGCCACAAGGCAGACAGGCCTCAGTGTAGGGGCCACAAGGCAGACAGGCCTCAGTGTAGGGGCCACAAGGCAGGCAGGTTACCGTGTAGGGGCCACAGGGCAGACAGTTCTCAGTGTAGGGGCCACAGGGCAGACAGGTCTCAGTGTAGGGGCCACAAGGCAGGCAGGCCTCGGTGTAGGGGCCACAAGGCAGACAGGCCTCAGTGTAGGGGCCACAAGGCAGACAGGCCTCGGTGTAGGGGCCACAAGGCAGGCAGGTTACCGTGTAGGGGCCACAGGGCAGACAGGTCTCAGTGTAGGGGCCACAAGGCAGACAGGCCTCAGTGTAGGGGCCACAAGGCAGACAGGTTTCAGTGTAGGGGCCACAAGGCAGACAGGCCTCAGTGTAGGGGCCACAAGGCAGACAGGTTTCAGTGTAGGGGTCACAAGGCAGACAGGTTTCAGTGTAGGGGCCACAAGACAGACAGGCCTCAGTGTAGGGGCCACAAGGCAGGCAGGCCTCGGTGTAGGGGCCACAAGGCAGGCAGGCCTCGGTGTAGGGGCCACAAGGCAGGCAGGCCTCGGTGTAGGGGCCACAAGGCAGGCGGGCCTCGGTGTAGGGGCCACAAGGCAGGCGGGCCTCGGTGTAGGGGCCACAAGGCAGGCGGGCCTCGGTGTAGGGGCCACAAGGCAGGCGGGCCTCGGTGTAGGGGCCACAAGGCAGGCGGGCCTCGGTGTAGGGGCCACAAGGCAGGCGGGCCTCGGTGTAGGGGCCACAGGGCAGACAGGATTCTGTGCATGTTTATTGGATACTTCTTTCCTGCTCGGAACCTTGTGCAGTGTTTGTGGTTCCGGGGATTTGTTTTCTAGTGCACAAGCCGTTCCGCCCGCCGCCATTTTGTTGTAGTTTGTGATATCTGTGCCGGCGACTGTGCGGCCTCTAGTGATTGTCCCGACACTCGCAGCGTCTTCAGCTCCGCCAGTCACAGCGCCCCGCGTCAGCTGTAAACATGGCGGAGGCAGCGAGAGGGTGAGCGGGGCGAAGGGAGAGGGGGACCGGGGAGAACGGAGAGGGGGAGCGGGGAGAAGGGGGAGCGGGGAGAACGGAGAGGGGGAGCGGGGAGAATGGAGAGGGGGATCGGGGAGAAGGGAGAGGGGGAGCGGGGAGAACGGAGAGGGTGAGCGGGGAGAACGGAGATGGGGACCGGGGAGAAGGGAGAGGGGGACCGGGGAGAAGGGAGAGGGGGACCGGGAAGAACAGCGAGAGGGGGACCGGGGAGGGGGAGCGGGGAGAACAGCTAGAGGGGGAGAACAGAGAGGGTGAGCAGGGAGAACAGCGAGAGGGGGAGCGGGGAGAAGGGAGAGGGGGAGAAGGGAGCGGGGAGAACAGCGAGAGGGAGACTGGGGAGAAGGGAGAGGGGGACCGGGGAGAACAGCGAGAGGGAGACTGGGGAGAAGGGAGAGGGGGAATGGGGAGAATGGAGAGGGGGAATGGGGAGAATGGAGAGGGGGAATGGGGAGAATGGAGAGGGGGACCGGGGAGAATGGAGAGGGGGACCGGGGAGAAGGGAGAGGGGGACCGGGGAGAACAGCGTGAGGGAGACTGGGGAGAAGGGAGAGGGGGACTGGGGAGAAGGGAGAGGAGGTCCGGGGAGAAGGGAGAGGGGGACCGGGAAGAACAGCGTGAGGGAGACTGGGGAGAAGGGAGAGGGGGACTGGGGAGAAGGGAGAGGAGGTCCGGGGAGAGGGGGACCGGGGAGAACAGCGAGAGGGGGACTGGGGAGAGGGGGACCGGGGAGAACAGCGAGAGGGGGACCAGGGAGAACAGCGAGAGGGTGAGCGGGGAGAACAGCGAGAGGGGGACCGGGGAGAAGGGAGAGGGGGACCGGGGAGAAGGGAGAGGGGGACTGGGGAGAAGGGAGAGGGGGACCGGGGAGAACAGCGAGAGGGGGACCGGGGAGAAGGGAGAGGGGGACCGGGGAGAAGGGAGAGGGGGACCGGGAAGAACAGCGTGAGGGAGACTGGGGAGAAGGGAGAGGGGGACCGGGGAGAAGGGAGAGGGGGACCGGGGAGAGGGGGACTGGGGAGAAGGGAGAGGGGGACCGGGGAGAACAGCGTGAGGGAGACTGGGGAGAAGGGAGAGGGGGACCGGGGAGAAGGGAGAGGGGGACCGGGGAGAAGGGAGAGGGGGACCGGGGAGAAGGGAGAGGGGGACTGGGGAGAAGGGAGAGGGGGACCGGGGAGAACAGCGAGAGGGGGAGAAGGGAGAACGGAGAGGGTGAGCAGGGAGATGGGGGACCGGGGAGAACAGCGAGAGGGGGACTGGGGAGAAGGGAGAGGGGGACCGGGGAGAACAGCGAGAGGGGGAATGGGGAGAATGGAGAATGGAGAGGGGGAATGGGGAGAATGGAGAGGGGGACCGGGGAGAAGGGAGAGGGGGACCGGGAAGAACAGCGTGAGGGAGACTGGGGAGAAGGGAGAGGGGGACTGGGGAGAAGGGAGAGGAGGTCCGGGGAGAAGGGAGAGGGGGACCGGGAAGAACAGCGTGAGGGAGACTGGGGAGAAGGGAGAGGGGGACTGGGTAGAAGGGAGAGGAGGTCCGGGGAGAACAGCGAGAGGGGGAGAAGGGAGAACGGAGAGGGTGAGCAGGGAGATGGGGGACCGGGGAGAACAGCGAGAGGGGGACTGGGGAGAAGGGAGAGGGGGACCGGGGAGAACAGCGAGAGGGGGAATGGGGAGAATGGAGAGGGGGAATGGGGAGAATGGAGAGGGGGACCGGGGAGAAGGGAGAGGGGGACCGGGAAGAACAGCGTGAGGGAGACTGGGGAGAAGGGAGAGGGGGACTGGGTAGAAGGGAGAGGAGGTCCGGGGAGAAGGGAGAGGAGGTCCGGGGAGAGGGGGACCGGGGAGAGGGGGACTGGGGAGAGGGGGACCGGGGAGAACAGCGAGAGGGGGACCAGGGAGAACAGCGAGAGGGTGAGCGGGGAGAACAGCGAGAGGGGGAACGGGGAGAAGGGAGAGGGGGACCGGGAAGAACAGCGTGAGGGAGACTGGGGAGAAGGGAGAGGGGGACTGGGGAGAAGGGAGAGGGGGACCGGGGAGAAGGGAGAGGGTGAGCGGGGAGAACGGAGAGGGGGAGCGGGGAGAACAGCGAGAGGGGGACCGGGGAGAACAGCGAGAGGGGGACTGGGGAGAAGGGAGAGGGGGACCGGGAAGAACAGCGTGAGGGAGACTGGGGAGAAGGGAGAGGGGGAGAAGGGAGAGGGGGACCGGGGAGAACAGCGTGAGGGAGACTGGGGAGAACGGAGAGGGGGAGCGGGGAGAACAGCGAGAGGGGGACCGGGGAGAACAGCGTGAGGGAGACTGGGGAGAAGGGAGAGGGGGACCGGGAAGAACAGCGTGAGGGAGACTGGGGAGAACGGAGAGGGGGAGCGGGGAGAACAGCGAGAGGGGGACCGGGGAGAACAGCGAGAGGGGGACCGGGGAGAAGGGAGAGGGGGACCAGGAAGAACAGCGTGAGGGAGACTGGGGAGAAGGGAGAGGGGGAGCGGGGAGAACAGCGAGAGGGGGAATGGGGAGAATGGAGAGGGGGAATGGGGAGAATGGAGAGGGGGACCGGGGAGAAGGGAGAGGGGGACCGGGAAGAACAGCGTGAGGGAGACTGGGGAGAAGGGAGAGGGGGACTGGGTAGAAGGGAGAGGAGGTCCGGGGAGAAGGGAGAGGAGGTCCGGGGAGAGGGGGACCGGGGAGAGGGGGACTGGGGAGAGGGGGACCGGGGAGAACAGCGAGAGGGGGACCAGGGAGAACAGCGAGAGGGTGAGCGGGGGAGAACAGCGAGAGGGGGAACGGGGAGAAGGGAGAGGGGGACCGGGAAGAACAGCGTGAGGGAGACTGGGGAGAAGGGAGAGGGGGACTGGGGAGAACAGCGAGAGGGGGACTGGGGAGAAGGGAGAGGGGGACCGGGGAGAAGGGAGAGGGGGACCGGGGAGAAGGGAGGGGGGGACCGGGGAGAAGGGAGGGGGGGACCGGGGAGAAGGGAGGGGGGGACCGGGGAGAAGGGAGAGGGTGAGCGGGGAGAACGGAGAGAGGGGGACCGGGGAGAACAGCGAGAGGGGGACTGGGGAGAAGGGAGAGGGGGACCGGGAAGAACAGCGTGAGGGAGACTGGGGAGAAGGGAGAGGGGGAGAAGGGAGAGGGGGACCGGGGAGAACAGCGTGAGGGAGACTGGGGAGAACGGAGAGGGGGAGCGGGGAGAACAGCGAGAGGGGGACCGGGGAGAACAGCGTGAGGGAGACTGGGGAGAAGGGAGAGGGGGACCGGGAAGAAGAGCGTGAGGGAGACTGGGGAGAACGGAGAGGGGGAGCGGGGAGAACAGCGAGAGGGGGACCGGGGAGAACAGCGAGAGGGGGACCGGGGAGAAGGGAGAGGGGGACCGGGAAGAACAGCGTGAGGGAGACTGGGGAGAACGGAGAGGGGGAGCGGGGAGAACAGCGAGAGGGGGACCGGGGAGAACAGCGAGAGGGGGACCGGGGAGAAGGGAGAGGGGGACCAGGAAGAACAGCGTGAGGGAGACTGGGGAGAACGGAGAGGGGGAGCGGGGAGAACAGCGAGAGGGGGACCGGGGAGAAGGGAGAGGGGGAATGGGGAGAGGGGGACCGGGGAGAACAGCGTGAGGGAGACTGGGGAGAACGGAGAGGGGGAGCGGGGAGAACAGCGAGAGGGGGACCGGGGAGAAGGGAGAGGGGGACTGGGGAGAACAGCGTGAGGGGGACTGGGGAGAGGGGACTGGGGAGAAGGGAGAGGGGGACCGGGGAGAAGGGAGAGGGGGACCGGGGAGAACAGCGAGAGGGGGACCGGGGAGAAGGGAGAGGGGGACTGGGGAGAGGGGGACCGGGGAGAACAGCGTGAGGGAGACTGGGGAGGAGGGGGACTGGGGAGAAGGGAGAGGGGGACCGGGGAGAACAGCGTGAGGGGGACTGGGGAGAAGGGAGAGGGGGACCGGGGAGAACAGCGTGAGGGGGACTGGGGAGAAGGGAGAGGGGGAACGGGGAGAACAGCGTGAGGGGGACTGGGGAGAAGGGAGAGGGGGACTGGGGAGAACGGAGATGGGGACCGGGGAGAGGGTGACCGGGGAGAAGGGAGAGGGGGACCGGGGAGAACAGCGTGAGGGAGACTGGGGAGAAGGGAGAGGGGGACTGGGGAGAACGGAGATGGGGACCGGGGAGAGGGTGAGCGGGGAGAAGGGAGAGGGGGAGCGGGGAGAAGGGAGAGGGGGAGCGGGGAGAAGGGAGAGGGGGAGCGGGGAGAAGGGAGAGGGGGAGCGGGGAGAAGGGAGAGGGGGGCCGGGGAGAACGGAGAGGGGGACCGGGGAGAACGGAGAGGGGGACCGGGGAGAAGGGAGAGGGTAACCGGGGAGAAGGGAGAGGGTGAGCGGGGAGAAGGGAGAGGGGGAGCGGGGAGAGGGGGAGCGGGGAGAAGGGAGAGGGGGGCCGGGGAGAACGGAGAGGGGGACCGGGGAGAACGGAGAGGGGGACCGGGGAGAAGGGAGAGGGGGACCGGGGAGAAGGGAGAGGGGGACCGGGGAGAAGGGAGAGGGGGAGCGGGGAGAGGGGGAGCGGGGAGAAGGGAGAGGGGGGCCGGGGAGAACGGAGAGGGGGACCGGGGAGAAGGGAGAGGGTAACCGGGGAGAAGGGAGAGGGTGAGCGGGGAGATGGGGACCGGGGAGCACAGCTAGCGAGGTGTGTGGGTAGAGGCGGGTGCCGGGATAGGTGCGGTGAATCTTACAGACCGACACTCATCATCCTCCTCCTCCTCTTCTTCTCCGCAGGTTCCCTCTACTATAGGAGACTTGTCAGTACCGGTCCCATCATCCGGACACACAGGATGGAGCAGCCTGGACTACAGCAGATGGTGGAGGGGCAGCGGTGAGTGTACGACTATATACAGGGGTGACATGTGGGGCACAGTATACGGGGGGGGTGACATGTGGGGCACAGTATACAGGGTGACATGTGGGGCACAGTATACGGGGGTGACATGTGGGGCACAGTATACGGGGGTGACACGTGGGGCACAGTATACAGGGGTGACATGGGGGGCACAGTATACAGGGGGTGACATGTGGGGCACAGTATACAGGGGTGACATGGGGGGCACAGTATACGGGGGGTGACATGTGGGGCACAGTATACAGGGGGTGACATGTGGGGCACAGTATACAGGGGGGTGACATGTGGGGCACAGTATACAGGGGGGTGACATGTGGGGCACAGTATACGGGGTGACATGTGGGGCACAGTATACGGGGGTGACATGTGGGGCACAGTATACGGGGGTGACACGTGGGGCACAGTATACGGGAGTGACATGTGGGGCACAGTATACAGGGGTGACATGTGGGGCACAGTATACAGGGGTGACATGTGGGACACAGTATACGGGAGTGACATGTGGGGCACAGTATATAGGGGTGACATGTAGGGCACAGTATACGAGGGTGACATGTGGGGCACAGTATACGGGGGTGACATGTGGGGCACAGTATACGGGGGGGGGTGACATGTGGGGCACAGTATACGGGGGTGACATGTGGGGCACAGTATACGGGGGGGGGTGACATGTGGGGCACAGTATACGGGGGGGGGTGACATGTGGGGCACAGTATGCGGGGGATGACGTGGGGCACAGTATATAGGGGTGACGTGGGGCACAGTATACGGGGGTGACATGTGGGGCACAGTATACGGGGTGACATGTGGGGCACAGTATACGGGGTGACATGTGGGGCACAGTATACAGGGGGGTGACATGTGGGGCACAGTATACGGGGGTGACATGTGGGGCACAGTATACGGGGGTGACATGTGGGGCACAGTATACGGGGGGGGTGACATGTGGGGCACAGTATACGGGGGTGACATGTGGGGCACAGTATACGGGGGTGACATATGGGGCACAGTATACGGGGGTTGACATGTGGGGCACAGTATACGGGGGGGGTGACATATGGGGCACAGTATACGGGAGTGACATGTGGGGCACAGTATACGGGAGTGACATGTGGGGCACAGTATACAGGGGTGACATGTGGGGCACAGTATACGGGGGTGACATGTGGGGCACAGTATACGGGGGTGACATGTGGGGCACAGTATACGGGGGTGACATGTGGGACACAGTATACGGGAGTGACATGTGGGGCACAGTATATAGGGGTGACATGTGGGGCACAGTATACGGGGGTGACATGTGGGGCACAGTATACGGGGGTGACGTGGGGCACAGTATACGGGGGGTGTGACATGTGGGGCACAGTATGCGGGGGATGACGTGGGGCACAGTATATAGGGGTGACGTGGGGCACAGTATACGGGGGTGACATGTGGGGCATAGTATACGGGGGTGACATGTGGGGCACAGTATACGGGGGTGACATGTGGGGCACAGTATACGGGGGGGGTGACATGTGGGGCACAGTATACGGGGGTGACATGTGGGGCACAGTATACAGGGGTGACATGTGGGACACAGTATACGGGAGTGACATGTGGGGCACAGTATATAGGGGTAACATGTGGGGCACAGTATACGGGGGTGACATGTGGGGCACAGTATACGGGGGTGACATGTGGGGCACAGTATACGGGGGGGGGTGACATGTGGGGCACAGTATTACGGGGGGTGACATGTGGGGCACAGTATACGGGGGTGACATGTGGGGCACAGTATACGGGGGGGGTGACATGTGGGGCACAGTATACAGGGGGTGACATGTGAGGCACAGTATACAGGGGGTGACATGTGGGGCACAGTATACAGGGGGTGACATGTGGGGCACAGTATACAGGGGGTGACATGTGGGGCACAGTATACAGGGGTGACATGTGGGGCACAGTATACGGGGGTCGACATGTCGGGGGCACAGTATACAGGGGGTGACATGTGGGGCACAGTATACAGGGGTGACATGTGGGGCACAGTATACGGGGGGGGGGTGACATGTGGGGCACAGTATGCGGGGGATGACGTGGGGCACAGTATATAGGGGTGACGTGGGGCACAGTATACGGGGGTGACATGTGGGGCACAGTATACGGGGGTGACATGTGGGGCTGAGGTTCTCTCTTGTACCCTGTAGGTTCCCGGGGCGCCTCCTCTTTCGGGTCCTGCTCCTCCTCTATTCTCCGCTCGGTCTCTGCCTTTTCCTGCTGCGTCTCTTCATTGGCGCCCATGTGTTCCTGGTGAGCTGCGTCATACCAGACTGCGCCATCCGAAGGTGAGTGTGGGTACTGCAGCATATCTAACAAGGGGCAAAGTCCTGCTCTGGAGCCCCTCCCCCCTCACATGTGGTGGTCTCTGGTGTCAGGGGGTGCAGGTCCTGTCCTCCATGCTCGGGGGTCCTCACATGTGGTGGTCTCTGGTGTCAGGGGGTGCAGGTCCTGTCCTCCATGCTCGGGGGTCCTCACATGTGGTGGTCTCTGGTGTCAGGGGGTGCAGGTCCTGTCCTCCATGCTCGGGGGTCCTCACATGTGGTGGTCTCTGGTGTCAAGGGGTGCAGGTCCTGTCCTCCATGCTCGGGGTCCTCACATGTGGTGGTCTCTGGTGTCAGGGGGTGCAGATCCTGTCCTCCATGCTCGGGGGTCCTCACATGTGGTGGTCTCTGGTGTCGGGGGTTCAGGTCCTGTCCTCCATGCTCGGGGGTCCTCACATGTGGTGGTCTCTGGTGTCAGGGGGTGCAGGTCCTGTCCTCCATGCTCGGGGGTCCTCACATGTGGTGGTCTCTGGTGTCGGGGGGTGCAGGTCCTGTCCTCCATGCTCGGGGGTCCTCACATGTGGTGGTCTCTGGTGTCGGGGGGTGCAGGTCCTGTCCTCCATGCTCGGGGGTCCTCACATGTGGTGGTCTCTGGTGTCAGGGGGTGCAGGTCCTGTCCTCCATGCTCGGGGGTCCTCACATGTGGTGGTCTCTGGTGTCAGGGGGTGCAGGTCCTGTCCTCCATGCTCGGGGGTCCTCACATGTGGTGGTCTCTGGTGTCAGGGGGTGCAGGTCCTGTCCTCCATGCTCGGGGTCCTCACATGTGGTGGTCTCTGGTGTCAGGGGGTTCAGGTCCTGTCCTCCATGCTCGGGGGTCCTCACATGTGGTGGTCTCTGGTGTCAGGGGGTGCAGGTCCTGTCCTTCATGCTCGGGGGTCCTCACATGTGGTGGTCTCTGGTGTCGGGGGGTACAGGTCCTGTCCTCCATGCTCGGGGTCCTCACATGTGGTGGTCTCTGGTGTCAGGGGGTGCAGGTCCTGTCCTCCATGCTCGGGGTCCTCACATGTGGTGGTCTCTGGTGTCAGGGGGTGCAGGTCCTGTCCTCCATGCTCGGGGGTCCTCACATGTGGTGGTCTCTGGTGTCAGGGGGTTCAGGTCCTGTCCTCCATGCTCGGGGTCCTCACATGTGGTGGTCTCTGGTGTTAGGGGGTTCAGGTCCTGTCCTCCATGCTCGGGGGTCCTCACATGTGGTGGTCTCTGGTGTCGGGGGGTGCAGGTCCTGTCCTCCATGCTCGGGGGTCCTCACATGTGGTGGTCTCTGGTGTCGGGGGGTGCAGGTCCTGTCCTCCATGCTCGGGGGTCCTCACATGTGGTGGTCTCTGGTGTCAGGGGGTGCAGGTCCTGTCCTCCATGCTCGGGGGTCCTCACATGTGGTGGTCTCTGGTGTCGGGGGTTCAGGTCCTGTCCTCCATGCTCGGGGGTCCTCACATGTGGTGGTCTCTGGTGTCGGGGGTTCAGGTCCTGTCCTCCATGCTCGGGGGTCCTCACATGTGGTGGTCTCTGGTGTCAGGGGGTGCAGGTCCTGTCCTCCATGCTCGGGGGTCCTCACATGTGGTGGTCTCTGGTGTCAGGGGGTGCAGGTCCTGTCCTCCATGCTCGGGGGTCCTCACATGTGGTGGTCTCTGGTGTCAGGGGGTGCAGGTCCTGTCCTCCATGCTCGGGGTCCTCACATGTGGTGGTCTCTGGTGTCGGGGGGTGCAGGTCCTGTCCTCCATGCTCGGGGTCCTCACATGTGGTGGTCTCTGGTGTCGGGGGGTGCAGGTCCTGTCCTCCATGCTCGGGGGTCCTCACATGTGGTGGTCTCTGGTGTCAGGGGGTGCAGGTCCTGTCCTCCATGCTCGGGGGTCCTCACATGTGGTGGTCTCTGGTGTCAGGGGGTGCAGGTCCTGTCCTCCATGCTCGGGGGTCCTCACATGTGGTGGTCTCTGGTGTCGGGGGGTGCAGGTCCTGTCCTCCATGCTCGGGGTCCTCACATGTGGTGGTCTCTGGTGTCGGGGGGTGCAGGTCCTGTCCTCCATGCTCGGGGGTCCTCACATGTGGTGGTCTCTGGTGTCGGGGGGTGCAGGTCCTGTCCTCCATGCTCGGGGTCCTCACATGTGGTGGTCTCTGGTGTCAGGGGGTGCAGGTCCTGTCCTCCATGCTCGGGGGTCCTCACATGTGGTGGTCTCTGGTGTCAGGGGGTGCAGGTCCTGTCCTCCATGCTCGGGGGTCCTCACATGTGGTGGTCTCTGGTGTCAGGGGGTTCAGGTCCTGTCCTCCATGCTCGGGGGTCCTCACATGTGGTGGTCTCTGGTGTCGGGGGGTGCAGGTCCTGTCCTCCATGCTCGGGGGTCCTCACATGTGGTGGTCTCTGGTGTCAGGGGGTTCAGGTCCTGTCCTCCATGCTCGGGGGTCCTCACATGTGGTGGTCTCTTATTTTAGGTTCCTGATCCGGGTCATGACCTCGGTGCTCGGCGTTCTCGTCTCACAGTCTGGTGCGCCCGATCCGGCATTGAAGATTTTTGTGTCTAATCATGTGACCTGCCTGGACCATAACGTCCTGAGCCTCCTGAGCACGTGCAGTACTGTAAGTCACCTGACAGATTGGGGGTGCTGCGGACCCTTTTGGTAACCTTTGCCTTAGCCTGAGCCGGTTCTTTTTCTCAGCCATCGGTGTCCTGCCCTCCCGGATTTCTGTGCTGGGCTCGAGGATTCCTAGAACTTGGGGCCCCCGGGAGCCGAACCCAACTATTAGAGTCTCTGAAGCATTATCTGTCCCAGCCTGGGAGTCCCCCCCTTCTACTGTTCCCCGAGGAGGAGATGACCAATGGTAGAGTCGGCCTGCTGCACTTCAGGTATGTGTGTATATACAGTAGGGATCAGTATAGTACCGTGTAGGGATCGGGGATTGGACGTGTATATACAGTGTAGGACTCGGGACCAGATGTGTATATACAGTGTAGGGATTGGGGACCGGACGTGTATGTACAGTGTAGGGATCGGGGACCGGACGTGTATATACAGTGTAGGGATCTGGGACCGGATGTGTATATACAGTGTAGGGATCTGGGACCGGATGTGTATATACAGTGTAGGGATCTGGGACTGCACGTGTATATACAGTGTAGGGATCTGGGACCGCACGTGTATATACAGTGTAGGACTCGGGACCAGATGTGTATATACAGTGTAGGGATCGGGGATTGGACGTGTATATACAGTGTAGGGCTCGGGGACCGGATGTGTATATACAGTGTAGGGCTCGGGGACCGGATGTGTATATACAGTGTAGGGATCGGGGACCGGACGTGTATGTACAGTGTAGGGATCGGGGACCGGACGTGTATATACAGTGTAGGGATCGGGGACCGGACGTGTATATACAGTGTAGGGCTCGGGGACCGGATGTGTATATACAGTGTAGGGATCTGGGACCGCACGTGTATATACAGTGTAGGGATCTGGGACCGCACGTGTATATACAGTGTAGGACTCGGGACCGGATGTGTATATACAGTGTAGGGATCGGGGATTGGACGTGTATATACAGTGTAGGGCTCGGGGACCGGATGTGTATATACAGTGTAGGGATTGGGGATCGGACGTGTATGTACAGTGTAGGGATCGGGGACCGGACGTGTATATACAGTGTAGGGCTCGGGGACCGGATGTGTATATACAGTGTAGGGATCGGGGATTGGACGTGTATATACAGTGTAGGGATCGGGGACCGGACGTGTATATACAGTGTAGGGCTCGGGGACCGGATGTGTATATACAGTGTAGGGATCGGGGATTGGACGTGTATATACAGTGTAGGACTCGGGACCAGATGTGTATATACAGTGTAGGACTTGGGGACCGGACGTGTATATACAGTGTAGGACTCAGGACCAGACGTGTATATACAGTGTAGGGCTTGGGGACCGGACGTGTATGTACAGTGTAGGGATCGGGGACCAGATGTGTATATACAGTGTAGGGATTGGGGACCGGACGTGTATGTACAGTGTAGGGATCGGGGACCGGACGTGTATATACAGTGTAGGACTCAGGACCAGACGTGTATATACAGTGTAGGACTTGGGGACCGGACGTGTATATACAGTGTAGGACTCAGGACCAGACGTGTATATACAGTGTAGGGCTTGGGGACCGGACGTGTATATACAGTGTAGGACTCAGGACCAGACGTGTATATACAGTGTAGGACTCAGGACCAGACGTGTATATACAGTGTAGGGCTTGGGGACCGGACGTGTATATACAGTGTAGGGATCGGGGACCAGATGTGTATATACAGTGTAGGGATTGGGGACCAGATGTGTATATACAGTGTAGGACTCAGGACCAGACGTGTATATACAGTGTAGGGCTTGGGGACCGGACGTGTATATACAGTGTAGGGATCGGGGACCAGATGTGTATATACAGTGTAGGGATTGGGGACCAGATGTGTATATACAGTGTAGGGATTGGGGACCAGATGTGTATATACAGTGTAGGACTTGGGGACCGGACGTGTATATACAGTGTAGGGATTGGGGACCGGACGTGTATGTACAGTGTAGGGATCGGGGACCGGACGTGTATATACAGTGTAGGGCTCGGGGACCGGATGTGTATATACAGTGTAGGGATCGGGGATTGGACGTGTATATACAGTGTAGGACTCGGGACCGGATGTGTATATACAGTGTAGGACTCAGGACCAGACGTGTATATACAGTGTAGGGCTCGGGGACCAGATGTGTATATACAGTGTAGGACTTGGGGACCAGACGTGTATATACAGTGTAGGACTCAGGACCAGACGTGTATGTACAGTGTAGGGCTTGGGGACCGGACGTGTATATACAGTGTAGGGATCGGGGAGCAGTATTCGGTGTCGGTGACCTCATTGTTGATGGTTTCTCCTGCAGCTCGTGGGCCTTCTCTCTGTCAGACTGTGTGCAGCCGGTGACCCTGCGGGTGAGTCGCCCCCTGCTGTCTGTGGTGAGTACTGCGCGGGAATATGGGGGCAGCCCTGGTGAAGCGCTCATGTACCTCACCCTGCTCTCTATAGCTGTCTATGATGGGTCGCCTGGGTACATTGAGTTATTCTCTCTCTCGCCCTCGCTCTCTCTCCCTGTATATGACGGGTGTCTCTCCTGCAGGCAGTGCCCGGCTCGCCCTGGTACACTGTGTTACTCTCTCTATCTCTCGCCCTTCTCTCTTGCCCTGTATATGACGGGTGTCCTTCCCGCAGGCAGTGGCCGGCTTGCCCTGGTACTTACTCTCTCTCTCTCTCTCGCCCTCCCTCGCTCTCTCGCCCTCCCTCGCTCTCTCGCCCTCCCTCGCTCTCTCGCCCTCCCTCGCTCTCTCGCCCTCTCTCTCTCGCCCTCCCGCTCTCTCTCTCTCGCCCTCGCTCTCTCTCTCGCCCTGTATATGACGGGTGTCTCTCCCGTAGGCGGTGGCCGGCTCGCCCTGGTACGTGGAGTTGTTTTGGACTCTCTTCTCCCTCTGCACAGTTTATCACGTCAGGTAGGTTCTATGGTCTCAATGTTCCGGGGCTCCTCCTCTCTATGGGGTGTGCCGCCCTGATTGGGGTGATCATGATGTGACCCATCCCCCGCTCTGATTCCAGGTGGCTTCCTTCCATGTGCCGCTTGCCCAGAGAGTCAGATGAGGACTTTGCCTGTCGTGTTCAGCAGGTGAGTGGGGGAGGGTCTGCTGCCAGTGACCGTCATGGCCGCCCTGACCTCACCTGATCTCCCCATAGATGCTGGCGCACTCACTGGGTGTCCAGGGCACAAAGCACACGGCGGCAGACAGAGCCGAATATGTGAAGAGGCGGAGACGAGAGACCCCGCCCCCAAAACCCCAGACCCCGCCCACCGCCTCTACAGCCGCAGGTCACATGGCACAACGTGTGAAGGAAGTCTTACCCCAAGTGCCCGTAGCGGTCATTCTCCGAGACCTGGGTGAGTTCTGAGGGTAGATCACATGACCCCTGTATATAGCGGTGCCCTGTGCAGTATATATGTAGATCACATGACCCCTGTATATAGCGGTGCCCTGTGCAGTATATATGTAGATCACATGACCCCTGTATATAGCGGTGCCCTGTGCAGTATATATGTACATCACATGACCCCTGTATATAGCGGTGCCCTGTGCAGTATATATGTACATCACATGACCCCTGTATATAGCGGTGCCCTGTGCAGTATATATGTACATCACATGACCCCTGTATATAGCGGTGCCCTGTGCAGTATATATGTACATCACATGACCCCTGTATATAGCGGTGCCCTGTGCAGTATATATGTACATCACATGACCCCTGTATATAGCGGTGCCCTGTGCAGTATATATGTACATCACATGACCCCTGTATATAGCGGTGCCCTGTGCAGTATATATGTAGATCACATGACCCCTGTATATAGCGGTGCCCTGTGCAGTATATATGTACATCACATGACCCCTGTATATAGCGGTGCCCTGTGCAGTATATATGTAGATCACATGACCCCTGTATATAGCGGTGCCCTGTGCAGTATATATGTACATCACATGACCCCTGTATATAGTGGTCCTGTATGTTACCTGTCTAGTTCCGCCCTTCATCTCACTGCTACATTGTGACGCTCTGTATATCCTCTGCTGTCCTCAGCACAGACCGGGTGTGTAGACGCCACAATCACAAACCTGATAGAAGGAAGAGTCCCGTATGTGCCTGAAGAAGAATCCAGCCGAGAGGCGGGAGCTAGAGAAGCCAACTGCAAGGTAATCCTGACCCCGAAGGGTTACATCAGGTAGTAGGGATCGAGTGGGACTGAGGGTAGGGAGGAGTAATGGTTTCTTGCATATGGCACTCGGGGGCACAGCACCTTGGGTATAGACGCGGGCACTGGGAGGTGGGCACTAGAATGCGGCCACTGGGAGGCGGGCACTAGAACGCAACCACTAGGATGCAGACAGTAGAAGGCGGACACTGGGAGGTGGACATTGGAAGACGACCACTAGGAAGTAACCACTAGAAGATGGACACTGGGAGGTAGCCACTAGGACGCGGACAGTAGGAGGCGGCCACTAGGAGGACCACTGGGAGGCGGGCACGGGGAGGCGACCGCTAGACGAGGACACTGGGATACCCTGTTACACACAGTGCAGTTTGCCAGTTTTTACCTCGTATCTGTAGGGGACAGTCACCACCTGACTTGGGTCTTTCTCCTCTTTTTTGGGTGCAGAGGGGGATGGTCAGTGTTTACACCACGCACTAGTCGCACCCCCGTGCGGGTGCAGCGCTCTGTAATAGAGCGCCTCGCTGATCACCTGGTCCCCACTCATCACATGCTGCATCGGCGGCTGGATATTCCGGTGACCCCACTACCACGTGTGAGGTTCCACCAAGGGGGTGACCCTGCGGCGCCTGAAGACACCAGATCAGGTGTCTTCAGATGAGGATGGTTTTTCGCTCTCCCCCGTTCGCTGCTGCAGTTTTCCTTCCATGGGTCCCTCGTTCCCCTTACTGGTTTTCACCCGGGGGGGGGGGGGGGGGCCTTCTGTCTTCTTTGAGGCCCATGGATGGCGCCCCTTCCGTTCTTCTCGTGGGGGAGGGGGGTTCCTGTTTGTCACAGGGGGGAATCGGTGCCCTCCCCTTCTCCTGGGCCTCTGGTTTCCTTCTTCCGCGTCCCACGTGTCTCAGGCAGTGCTTTCAGTTTGCACAGGCCGGTGTTTCAGTTGCCTAGGCTGCAATAGGCCTGCCCCCTCCCTTGTCTCCTCCTAGCCCTCCTATTGGCCGGGGACTGTCCTTGGTAGTCCTTCTGCTTTCTCTGCTGCAGTGCTTCTCCAAGTGGGTTGCTCCTCCTGCAGTTGATCCTGCGATTGCCAGGCTCTCCAGGGCCACTATTTTCTGCTTCTCTCGGTGATCCCTCTGATAGGAGGTTGGACTCTCTCGCCAAGGTGGCTTTGCCTTATACCTCTCTTTTGCAGCCTGTTGGGTCAGCGAGGCTTGTACCTCCTGGGCTCTTAGGAAGCATCTCTCCAGGACAATCAGCTACTTGTGGATCAGATTCTGAATGCTTCCAAGTATCTATGCGGTGGCTTGCCATTCTGCCAAGGCTGTAGCTATCCGTCGCACGGTATGGATTTGTTCCGGGATCGCGGAGTCCTTCTCTAAGAAGACACTTTCAGCTTTTCATTTTTCCCGAGATGAACAAGGCTGGCTCTTTGGTAAAGTCTTAGAGAAGCTTATTTCTGAGGCCACTGGGGGTAAGATTTCCCCACAGACGCTCCAAGCGACAGCCATCTTCTTGTTGTTCCCAGTGTTTTCGTTCCTTTTGGGACTCTACCTTCCGCTCTGGAGGACAGTCCTCCCTGGACTCGCTCCAAGAAGCCTTCCTTACAGCCCCGCTCTAAGCCTTCCAAGCCTGGCACTGCCAAGTCCACACCATGAAGGATTCCTCCCACCCAGAGCCTCTCAGGTTGGGGGTCGTCTTCTCTTCCTCCAGGAGATCTGGCTTGCCGGGGTCAATGATGTATGGGTTTGGGAGGTTGTGTCAACTGGCTCCTCCATAGCTTTTGAACATTTCCGGGGCTACTACTCCAACCTGTTCGCCGTTCCTAAGAAGGATAGCTCTCTTCGCCCTATTCTGGAGCTGAAGGCCCTTAAAAGATTTGTCCGTTTTTGCATGGAGCATGGAATTTATTCCGTCATCGACATTCAAGACCTTACTTCCATATTGCTATTGCATTTTCTGCGTTTTGCGGTGAGTTAGGGACCTTTCCCGTTTGTCTCGCTTCCCTTCGGGCTGGCCTCTGCCCCCTGTACCAAGGCGATGGCCTCTCTCATGGCCATTCTCCATTCCAGAGGAGTTGCCATGATTCCATACCTGGATGACCTCCTGATCAAGGCTCCCTCTAGGGCGGACAATCTCTCCAGTTTTTGGATCACCTTGAATCATCTTCTGCGATTCGTCTGGCTCATCAACAAGGTATAGTCCTGTCTTGTGCTGTCTCAGCGTATGGAGTTTCTGGGCATAATTTTCGATACCCGTCAGAGCAGGATGCTTCTTCCAGATTCCAAGGTCCTGGCCCTTCAGAGGACATCTCCATATTCCCTTCAGTTCTGCATGCGGGTCTTGGACTTGATGGTCTTGTCCCTCGAGGCCGTCCCCTTTGCCCAGTTCCACTCGCGGTCTCGCTGGGACATGCTCCAGTCCAGTTTATACCACCTGATACTTCTGCCTCTTCAGGTCCATCTTGAGCTTCTCTGGTGGGTCTCTTCCAGGGAAGTCCTTTCTTCTTATCCGTTGGCAGGTTATCACCACCGACACCAGCCTTTTGGGCTAGGGTTCGTTTTTCGGAGTCTTGAATATTCAGGGCCTGTGGTCCACGGAGGAAGCCTCTCTACAGATCTGCTGGAACCGAGGACCATCTTTCTGGATCTGTGTCACTGGACCTCCCTCCTCCAGGCCGACAGCTCCAGGGCGGGACCAGGGACCTTGCAGCCTTTCTGGGGGCCTCTTGCTCTCTCTGGTGGGCAGAGCTTCATGTTCCTGCTTTCTCAGAAGTCCACATCCCCGTCATGGACAATTGGGCAGTAGTCTTTCTCAGCTGAGAAAATCGACCCAGGCGAGTGGTCCCTTCATCAGGAAATCTTTCTTCAGCCATGTTCCCGATGGGGCTCTTCCAGTGTTGACATCTTCGCCTCCCAATTGAATCACCAACTCCCCCTTTACGTGGCCGGCTCCCAGGACCCTCAAGCTCTCGCGATTCCCGATCAGACTTTCAAGTTCTGTTCCTGTTCCCTCCTCTTCCTCGGATCCTCAAGAAGCTCATGATCGAGGGGTTCCTGCCATCTTGGTAGCTCCAGATTGGACCTCATGTTTCTTCTTGCAGGCACCCCTTGGCCTCTTCCTCGGCAGGTGAACCTTCTTTTTCAAGTCCCGCTATTCCACCCCATCTTACATCAGCTGCATGCAACAGCGTGGCGGGTGAGGCCGAGGTTCTGAGGTTTTTTTGAGCCTGTCATCCATGCTTCAGGCCAGGAAACCTCAGTTGGCCAAGATCTACCTTCGTACTTCGAAGACTTCTGTCCACTGGTACGACGATGGCAATTGTCATCCGCTCTCCTCACTGCCCAGAATCCTGGCTTTTCTTCAGTCTGGTTTGGATCAGGGTCTTGGTCCGTTTTCTCTTAAAGGGGTTGTCCAGGATAAGCTCATAATTAACCCCTAAACTAAACTCCCTCCCCCACCTAACATCTAATTTACATCAATTGAAACGAATGTATAATTACCCATATCCCAGGAACGGTCATGTGATGGCTCCAGGGACACTTTCTGATAATCCGATGGCATTCCGTGTTACCGTCACCATCGCTCATCCCTCGTCCCCTCTCCCATCCTGAGCCCATGTAACGACTTCTCCCCCTCTTTTTATCTTCTACAGTGGGCAGAGGATGCAGCAGCAACCAGAGACCCCCAGAAATCGCCCCAATAACTGCTAAAGGTATATGGGTGCACTAACACACCTTATGCTTGGAAAACCCCTTTAAGGGTCAGATTTCTGCCCTTTCTATTCTCTTCCAGTGGACCCTGGCCTTCCGTCCTCAGGTGAAAACCTTTCTCCAGGGTGTGGCCCTCCTTATTGGCCACCAGTGGACCCTCGTGCTTGACGTTCTTCAGGCTCTCTCCCCTTCAGGCCTTTCTCTTCGCCTTCCTGGTGGCCATCACTTCTATCCGCTGGGTCTCCGAGCTTGCTGACCTGCCTCGCCAGTCTCCTGTTTTGGTTCTCCACAAGGACAAGGTCGTCCTTCACCCTCCACCATCCTTTCTGTCTAAGATGTTGTGTTCCTTTCACATTAATGAGGACATTGTCTTGCTGTCCTTTTGTCCTGATCCCAAACATCCTCATGAGCGTTCTCTTTACTGTCCAGGCTGGTTCGGGTCTACCTGTCTCTCTTTGACCCTTTCTGTTGCTCAGACGCTCTCTTGCTGCTCCGCGCTTGGGCCTGCCTCCTTCCATGACTACAAAAAAAATCCCATTTTTGGGGTTCTCTTGACTATTTTTTTGTTTTTTCCATAGCAGATACCTCGAGGGTTTGCCCGTAGACCTGAGGACAGACACTTATCCTTACAGGAGCGGAAGGAGGCGCTGTATCATCATGCTCGCAGGTGAGTGTTGGGTGATCCTTGTGTGGGGGTAGTTGGGATGTAAGGGGTGTCTTCCTCATGGCTTCCTCCTTGTCTCTTCTAGGAGATATCTGGAGAAGTTTGGAGCTGTCGCTGCAGCCAAGGAGAAAAGTGAATGATGAGAAGAGGAAGGGGCTGCGGATTAACTACTGCAGTGCTGAGCAGTGGCCGAGGAGCACCAGAATCCAGTGCCTGCTGCTTGTCACATGTGGGGGTGACCCAGTGCTTGCAGACAGTGCTGAGCCTCAGATACTGGGGTGTCATCTTGTCCTCTGTTACTGGTTCATAATAATGTTGATGATGAGTTGTAGTGCAGGCGTCTCGCCGCTCTGTATATACTAGGCAGGAGATTTTTTAAGACATAAAATGTAATTATGATTCTCCTGTGTGTTGGATGATTTCTCCGGACCCCCCTCTCCTCTCTGTCTCTGCCCATCTCCTCCTCACTTATGGACGTCCTCTCTCCTTCCTGTTCCTCTTTAGACTGTCTTCTCTGTGTCTGCTGATCCAGGGGCTGTCTCCTCCTCTTTGTCTATCTTCCCTCAGGGTTAGCAGGAGACATGTACATGGGGTACAGGAACGCTCCATTATCTCAGGAGGTGAATGATGGGGTTCTCTGCACATTCAGGCTGGTCTCCTTATATATCCCAAGATGGCAGCTGCAGCAGCTGAGGTCAGAGGCATAAGACCTCTTATAGATGATCAACAACAGCAGATAAGAAGAGATTCTACATCCTAGGTCTGATCATCGTACATACAGGGCGCCAGAAGAAGACGGGGTTAACAATGCAGGTTCAGCTCCTCAGCGGTGGTGACCCTACAGCCTTGGTGTCTGATCCTGTCATGTACAGGACGACAGAAGACAATGCAGGTTCAGCTCCTCAGCGGTGGCGATCCTACAGCCTCGGGGTCTGATCCCGTCACGTACAGGTCGGCAGAAGACAATGCAGGTTCAGCTCCTCACCGGTGGTGACCCTACAGCCTCGGTGTCTGATCCCGTCATGTACAGGACGACAGAAGACAATGGAGGTTCAGCTCCTGAGCGGTGGTGACCCTACAGCCTCGGTATCTGATCCCGTCATGTACAGGTCGGCAGAAGACAATGCAGGTTCAGCTCCTCAGTGGTGGTGATCCTACAGCCTCGGTATCTGATCCCGTCATGTACAGGTCGGCAGAAGACAATGCAGGTTCAGCTCCTCAGTGGTGGTGATCCTACAGCCTCGGTATCTGATCCCGTCATGTACAGGACGACAGAAGACAATGGAGGTTCAGCTCCTGAGCGGTGGTGACCCTACAGCCTCGGTATCTGATCCCGTCATGTACAGGACGACAGAAGACAATGCAGGTTCAGCTCCTCAGCGGTGGTGACCCTACAGCCTCGGGGTCTGATCCCGTCATGTACAGGACGACAGAAGACAATGGAGGTTCAGCTCCTGAGCGGTGGTGACCCTACAGCCTCGGTATCTGATCCCGTCATGTACAGGTCGGCAGAAGACAATGCAGGTTCAGCTCCTCAGTGGTGGTGATCCTACAGCCTCGGTATCTGATCCCGTCATGTACAGGACGACAGAAGACAATGGAGGTTCAGCTCCTGAGCGGTGGTGACCCTACAGCCTAGGAGTCTGATCCCATCACGTACAGGTCAGCAGAAGACAATGCAGGTTCAGCTCCTCACTGGTGGTGACCCTACAGCCTAGGAGTCTGATCCCATCACGTACAGGTCGGCAGAAGACAATGCAGGTTCAGCTCCTCACCGGTGGTGACCCTACAGCCTCGGTGTCTGATCCCGTCACGTACAGGTCGGCAGAAGACAATGCAGGTTCAGCTCCTCAGCGGTGGTGACCCTACAGCCTAGGAGTCTGATCCCGTCACGTACAGGTCGGCAGAAGACAATGCAGGTTCAGCTCCTCAGCGGTGGTGACCCTACAGCCTCGGTGTCTGATCCCGTCACGTACAGGTCGGCAGAAGACAATGCAGGTTCAGCTCCTCAGTGGTGGTGACCCTACAGCCTCGGTGTCTGTCATGTACATGATGGCAGAAGATGATGTGAGCGCAATCCGCTCTAAGTATCATTGTATTGAAGTCCTCTGTCCTCTCTCTGATCACTACTCCCATCCTCCTCTGTCCTCTCTCTGATCACTACTCCCATCGTCCTCTCTCCTCTCTGATCACTACTCCCATCGTCTTCTGTCCTCTCTCTGATCACTACTCCCATCGTCTTCTGTCCTCTCTCTGATCACTACTCCCATCGTCTTCTGTCCTCTCTCTGATCACTACTCCCATCGTCCTCTGTCCTCTCTGATCACTACACCCATCGTCTTCTGTCCTCTCTCTGATCACTACTCCCATCGTCTTCTGTCCTCTCTCTGATCACTACTCCCATCGTCCTCTGTCCTCTCTCTGATCACTACTCCCATCGTCTTCTGTCCTCTCTCTGATCACTACTCCCATCCTCCTCTGTCCTCTCTCTGATCACTACTCCCATCGTTCTCTGTCCTCTCTCTGATCACTACTCCCATCGTCCTCTCTGATCACTACTCCCATCCTCCTGTCCTCTCTCTGATCACTACTCCCATCGTCCTCTCTCTGATCACTACTCCCATCGTCCTCTGTCCTCTCTCCGATCACTACTCCCATCCTCCTCTCTCCTCTCTCTGATCACTACTCCCATCGTCCTCTGTCCTCTCTCCGATCACTACTCCCATCCTCCTCTCTCCTCTCTCTGATCACTACTCGCATCGTCCTCTGTCCTCTCTCTGATCACTACTCCCATCCTCCTCTGTCCTCTCTCTGATCACTACTCCCATTGTCCTCTCTCTGATCACTACTCCCATCGTCCTCTCTCTGATCACTACTCCCATCGTCCTCTCTCTGATCACTACTCCCATCACTACTCCCATCGTCCTCAGTCCTCTCTCTGATCACTACTCCCATCACTACTCCCATCGTCCTCTGTCCTCTCTCTGATCACTACTCCCATCGTCCTCTCTCTGATCACTACTCCCATCGTCCGCTCTCTGATCACTACTCCCATCACTACTCCCATCGTCCTCTGTCCTCTCTCTGATCACTACTCCCATCGTCCTCAGTCCTCTCTCTGATCACTACTCCCATCACTACTCCCATCGTCCTCTGTCCTCTCTCTGATCACTACTCCCATCCTCCTCTGTCCTCTCTCTGATCACTACTCCCATCGTCCTCTCTCTGATCACTACTCCCATCGTCCTCTGTCCTCTCTCTGATCACTACTCCCATCGTCCTCTGTCCTCTCTGATCACTACTCCCATCGTCCTCTCTCTGATCACTACTCCCATCGTCCTCTCTCCTCTCTGATCACTACTCCCATCCTCCTCTGTCCTCTCTCTGATCACTACTCCCATCCTCCTCTGTCCTCTCTCTGATCACTACTCCCATCGTCCTCTCTCCGATCACTACTCCCATCGTCCTCTCTCCTCTCTGATCACTACTCCCATCGTCCTCTGTCCTCTCTGATCACTACTCCCATCCTCCTCTGTCCTCTCTCTGATCACTACTCCCATCGTCCTCTGTCCTCTATCTGATCACTACTCCCACCGTCCTCTCTCCTCTCTGATCACTACTCCCATCCTCCTCTGTCCTCTCTCTGATCACTACTCCCATCGTCCTCTGTCCTCTCTCTGATCACTACTCCCATCGTCCTCTCTCCGATCACTACTCCCATCGTCCTCTGTCCTCCTCTCTCTGATCACTACTCCCATCGTCCTCTGTCCTCTCTCTGATCACTACTCCCATCGTCCTCTCTCCGATCACTACTCCCATCGTCCTCTGTCCTCCTCTCTCTGATCACTACTCCCATCGTCCTCTCTCCTCTCTCTGATCACTACTCCCATCGTCCTCTCTCCGATCACTACTCCCATCGTCCTCTCTCTGATCACTACTCCCATCGTCCTCTGTCCTCCTCTCTCTGATCACTACTCCCATCGTCCTCTCTCCGATCACTACTCCCATTGTCCTCTGTCCTCTCTCTGATCACTACTCCCACCGTCCTCTCTCCTCTCTGATCACTACTCCCATCCTCTGTCCTCTCTCTGATCACTACTCCCATCCTCCTCTGTCCTCTCTCTGATCACTACTCCCATCGTCCTCTCTCCTCTCTCTCTGATCACTACTCCCATCCTCCTCTCTCCTCTCTGATCACTACTCCCATCCTACTCTCTCTGATCACTACTCCCATCCTCCTCTGTCCTCTCTCTGATCACTACTCCCATCCTCCTCTCTCCTCTCTGATCACTACTCCCATCCTCCTCTCTCCTCTCTCTGATCACTACTCCCATCCTCCTCTGTCCTCTCTGATCACTACTCCCATCCTCCTCTGTCCTCTCTCTGATCACTACTCCCATCCTCCTCTCTCCTCTCTCTCTGATCACTACTCCCATCCTCCTCTGTCCTCTCTCTGATCACTACTCCCATCCTCCTCTGTCCTCTCTGATCACTACTCCCATCCTCCTCTGTCCTCTCTCTGATCACTACTCCCATCCTCCTGTCCTCTCTCTGATCACTACTCCCATCCTCCTCTCTCCTCTCTCTCTGATCACTACTCCCATCCTCCTCTCTCCTCTCTGATCACTACTCCCATCCTCCTCTCTCTGATCACTACTCCCATCGTCCTCTGTCCTCTCTGATCACTACTCCCATCGTCCTCTGTCCTCTCTCTGATCACTACTCCCATCGTCCTGTCCTCCTCTCTGATCACTACTCCCATCCTCCTCTCTCTGATCACTACTCCCATCCTCCTCTGTCCTCTCTGATCACTACTCCCATCCTCCTCTGTCCTCTCTCTGATCACTACTCCCATCCTCCTCTCTCCTCTCTCTCTGATCACTACTCCCATCGTCCTCTCTCCTCTCTCTGATCACTACTCCCATCGTCCTCTCTCTGATCACTACTCCCATCGTCCTCTCTCTGATCACTACTCCCATCACTACTCCCATCGTCCTCTGTCCTCTCTCTGATCACTACTCCCATCGTCCTCTCTCTGATCACTACTCCCATCGTCCTCTGTCCACTCTCTGATCACTACTCCCATCGTCCTCTCTCTGATCACTACTCCCATCGTCCTCTGTCCTCTCTCTGATCACTACTCCCATCGTCCTCTGTCCACTCTCTGATCACTACTCCCATCGTCCTCTCTCTGATCACTACTCCCATCGTCCTCTCTCCTCTCTGATCACTACTCCCATCGTCCTCTGTCCTCCTCTCTCTGATCACTACTCCCATCGTCCTCTGTCCTCCTCTCTCTGATCACTACTACTCCCATCCTCCTCTGTCCTCTCTCTGATCACTACTCCCATCGTCCTCTCTCCTCTCTCTGATCACTACTCCCATCCTCCTCTGTCCTCTCTCTGATCACTACTCCCATCGTCCTCTCTCCGATCACTACTCCCATCGTCCTCTCTCCTCTCTGATCACTACTCCCATCGTCCTCTCTCCTCTCTCTGATCACTACTCCCATCCTCCTCTGTCCTCTCTCCGATCACTACTCCCATCCTCCTCTCTCCTCTCTCTGATCACTACTCCCATCCTCCTCTGTCCTCTCTCTGATCACTACTCCCATCGTCCTCTCTCCGATCACTACTCCCATCGTCCTCTGTCCTCCTCTCTCTGATCACTACTCCCATCGTCCTCTCTCCGATCACTACTCCCATCGTCCTCTCTCCGATCACTACTCCCATCGTCCTCTGTCCTCTCTCTGATCACTACTCCCATCCTCCTCTGTCCTCTCTCTGATCACTACTCCCATCGTCCTCTGTCCTCTCTCTGATCACTACTCCCATCGTCCTCTGTCCTCTCTCTGATCACTACTCCCATCCTCCTCTGTCCTCTCTCTGATCACTACTCCCACCGTCCTCTCTCCTCTCTCTGATCACTACTCCCATCGTCCTCTGTCCTCTCTCTGATCACTACTCCCATCGTCTTCTGTCCTCTCTCTGATCACTACTCCCATCGTCCTCTGTCCTCTCTCTGATCACTACTCCCATCGTTCTCTGTCCTCTCTCTGATCACTACTCCCATCCTCCTCTGTCCTCTCTCTGATCACTACTCCCATCGTCCTCTGTCCTCTCTCTGATCACTACTCCCATCCTCCTGTCCTCTCTCTGATCACTACTCCCATCGTCCTCTCTCTGATCACTACTCCCATCGTCCTCTGTCCTCTCTCTGATCACTACTCCCATCCTCCTCTGTCCTCTCTCTGATCACTACTCCCATCCTCCTCTGTCCTCTCTCTGATCACTACTCCCATTGTCCTCTCTCTGATCACTACTCCCATCGTCCTCTCTCTGATCACTACTCCCATCGTCCTCTCTCTGATCACTACTCCCATCGTCCTCTCTCTGATCACTACTCCCATCACTACTCCCATCGTCCTCTGTCCTCTCTCTGATCACTACTCCCATCGTCCTCTCTCTGATCACTACTCCCATCGTCCTCTCTCTGATCACTACTCCCATCACTACTCCCATCGTCCTCTGTCCTCTCTCTGATCACTACTCCCATCGTCCTCTCTCTGATCACTACTCCCATCGTCCTCTCTCTGATCACTACTCCCATCACTACTCCCATCGTCCTCTGTCCTCTCTCTGATCACTACTCCCATCGTCCTCAGTCCTCTCTCTGATCACTACTCCCATCACTACTCCCATCGTCCTCTCTCTGATCACTACTCCCATCACTACTCCCATCGTCTTCTGTCCTCTCTGATCACTACTCCCATCGTCCTCTGTCCTCTCTGATCACTACTCCCATCGTCCTCTCTCTGATCACTACTCCCATCGTCCTCTCTCCTCTCTGATCACTACTCCCATCCTCCTCTGTCCTCTCTCTGATCACTACTCCCATCCTCCTCTGTCCTCCTCTCTCTGATCACTACTACTCCCATCCTCCTCTGTCCTCTCTCTGATCACTACTCCCATCGTCCTCTCTCCGATCACTACTCCCATCGTCCTCTCTCCTCTCTGATCACTACTCCCATCGTCCTCTGTCCTCTCTCTGATCACTACTCCCATCCTCCTCTGTCCTCTCTCTGATCACTACTCCCATCGTCCTCTCTCCGATCACTACTCCCATCGTCCTCTGTCCTCCTCTCTCTGATCACTACTCCCATCGTCCTCTCTCCGATCACTACTCCCATCGTCCTCTGTCCTCTCTCTGATCACTACTCCCATCCTCCTGTCCTCTCTCTCTGATCACTACTCCCATCGTCCTCTGTCCTCTCTCTGATCACTACTCCCATCGTCCTCTCTCTGATCACTACTCCCATCGTCCTCTCTCCGATCACTACTCCCATCGTCCTCTGTCCTCCTCTCTCTGATCACTACTCCCATCGTCCTCTGTCCTCTCTCTGATCACTACTCCCATCGTCCTCTCTCTGATCACTACTCCCATCGTCCTCTCTCCGATCACTACTCCCATCGTCCTCTCTCTGATCACTACTCCCATCGTCCTCTGTCCTCCTCTCTCTGATCACTACTCCCATCGTCCTCTCTCCGATCACTACTCAAATCGTCCTCTGTCCTCTCTCTGATCACTACTCCCATCCTCCTCTGTCCTCTCTCTGATCACTACTCCCACCGTCCTCTCTCCTCTCTGATCACTACTCCCATCCTCTGTCCTCTCTCTGATCACTACTCCCATCCTCCTCTGTCCTCTCTCTGATCACTACTCCTATCGTCCTCTCTCCTCTCTCTCTGATCACTACTCCCATCCTCCTCTCTCCTCTCTGATCACTACTCCCATCCTCCTCTCTCTGATCACTACTCCCATCCTCCTCTGTCCTCTCTGATCACTACTCCCATCCTCCTGTCCTCTCTCTGATCACTACTCCCATCCTCCTCTGTCCTCTCTCTGATCACTACTCCCATCGTCCTCTGTCCTCTCTCTGATCACTACTCCCATCCTCCTCTGTCCTCTCTCTGATCACTACTCCCACCGTCCTCTCTCCTCTCTGATCACTACTCCCATCCTCCTCTGTCCTCTCTCTGATCACTACTCCCATCCTCCTCTGTCCTCTCTCTGATCACTACTCCCATCCTCCTCTGTCCTCTCTCTGATCACTACTCCCATCGTCCTCTGTCCTCTCTGATCACTACTCCCATCGTCCTCTGTCCTCTCTCTGATCACTACTCCCATCGTCCTCTGTCCTCTCTCTCTGATCACTACTCCCATCGTCTTCTGTCCTCTCTCTGATCACTACTCCCATCGTCCTCTCTCTGATCACTACTCCCATCGTCCTCTGTCCTCTCTCTGATCACTACTCCCATCGTCCTCTGTCCTCTCTCTGATCACTACTCCCATCGTCTTCTGTCCTCTCTCTGATCACTACTCCCATCGTCTTCTGTCCTCTCTGATCACTACTCCCATCGTCCTCTGTCCTCTCTCTGATCACTACACCCATCGTCCTCTCCTCTCTCTGATCACTACTCCCATCGTCCTCTGTCCTCTCTCTGATCACTACTCCCATCGTCCTCTGTCCTCTCTCTGATCACTACTCCCATTGTCCTCTGTCCTCTCTCTGATCACTACTCCCATCGTTCTCTGTCCTCTCTCTGATCACTACTCCCATCGTCCTCTCTGATCACTACTCCCATCCTCCTCTCTCTGATCACTACTCCCATCCTCCTCTCTCTGATCACTACTCCCATCGTCCTCTCTCTGATCACTACTCCCACCGTCCTCTCTCTGATCACTACTCCCATCCTCCTCTCTCTGATCACTACTCCCATCGTCCTCTCTCTGATCACTACTCCCATCCTCCTCTCTCTGATCACTACTCCCATCGTCCTCTCTCTGATCACTACTCCCATCGTCCTCTGTCCTCTCTCTGATCACTACTCCCATCGTCCTCTCTCTGATCACTACTCCCATCGTCCTCTCTCTGATCACTACTCCCATCACTACTCCCATCGTCCTCTGTCCTCTCTCTGATCACTACTCCCATCGTCCTCTGTCCTCTCTCTCTGATCACTACTCCCATCGTCCTCTGTCCTCTCTCTCTGATCACTACTCCCATCGTCCTCTCTCTGATCACTACTCCCATCGTCCTCTCTCTGATCACTACTCCCATCACTACTCCCATCGTCCTCTGTCCTCTCTCTGATCACTACTCCCATCGTCCTCTCTCTGATCACTACTCCCATTGTCCTCTGTCCTCTCTGATCACTACTACTCCCATCGTCCTCTGTCCTCTCTCTGATCACTACTCCCATCCTCCTCTGTCCTCTCTCTGATCACTACTCCCATCGTCCTCTCTCCTCTCTGATCACTACTCCCATCGTCTTCTGTCCTCTCTCTGATCACTACTCCCATCGTCCTCTGTCCTCTCTGATCACTACACCCATCGTCTTCTGTCCTCTCTCTGATCACTACTCCCATCGTCTTCTGTCCTCTCTCTGATCACTACTCCCATCGTCCTCTGTCCTCTCTGATCACTACACCCATCGTCTTCTGTCCTCTCTCTGATCACTACTCCCATCGTCTTCTGTCCTCTCTCTGATCACTACTCCCATCCTCCTCTGTCCTCTCTCTGATCACTACTCCCATCGTTCTCTGTCCTCTCTCTGATCACTACTCCCATCGTCCTCTCTGATCACTACTCCCATCCTCCTGTCCTCTCTCTGATCACTACTCCCATCGTCCTCTGTCCTCTCTCTGATCACTACTCCCATTGTCCTCTCTCTGATCACTACTCCCATTGTCCTCTCTCTGATCACTACTCCCATCGTCCTCTCTCTGATCACTACTCCCATCACTACTCCCATCGTCCTCAGTCCTCTCTCTGATCACTACTCCCATCACTACTCCCATCGTCCTCTGTCCTCTCTCTGATCACTACTCCCATCGTCCTCTCTCTGATCACTACTCCCATCGTCCGCTCTCTGATCACTACTCCCATCACTACTCCCATCGTCCTCAGTCCTCTCTCTGATCACTACTCCCATCACTACTCCCATCGTCCTCTGTCCTCTCTCTGATCACTACTCCCATCCTCCTCTGTCCTCTCTCTGATCACTACTCCCATCACTACTCCCATCGTCCTCTCTCTGATCACTACTCCCATCGTCCTCTGTCCTCTCTCTGATCACTACTCCCATCGTCCTCTGTCCTCTCTCTGATCACTACTCCCATCGTCCTCTGTCCTCTCTCTGATCACTACTCCCATCGTCCTCTCTCCTCTCTCTGATCACTACTCCCATCGTCCTCTGTCCTCTCTGATCACTACTCCCATCGTCCTCTCTCTGATCACTACTCCCATCGTCCTCTCTCCTCTCTGATCACTACTCCCATCCTCCTATGTCCTCTCTCTGATCACTACTCCCATCCTCCTCTGTCCTCCTCTCTCTGATCACTACTACTCCCATCCTCCTCTGTCCTCTCTCTGATCACTACTCCCATCGTCCTCTCTCCGATCACTACTCCCATCGTCCTCTCTCCTCTCTGATCACTACTCCCATCGTCCTCTGTCCTCTCTGATCACTACTCCCATCCTCCTCTGTCCTCTCTCTGATCACTACTCCCATCGTCCTCTGTCCTCTATCTGATCACTACTCCCACCGTCCTCTCTCCTCTCTGATCACTACTCCCATCCTCCTCTGTCCTCTCTCTGATCACTACTCCCATCGTCCTCTGTCCTCTCTCTGATCACTACTCCCATCGTCCTCTCTCCGATCACTACTCCCATCGTCCTCTGTCCTCCTCTCTCTGATCACTACTCCCATCCTCCTCTGTCCTCTCTCTGATCACTACTCCCATCGTCCTCTCTCCTCTCTCTGATCACTACTCCCATCGTCCTCTCTCCGATCACTACTCCCATCGTCCTCTCTCTGATCACTACTCCCATCGTCCTCTGTCCTCCTCTCTCTGATCACTACTCCCATCGTCCTCTCTCCGATCACTACTCCCATTGTCCTCTGTCCTCTCTCTGATCACTACTCCCATCCTCCTCTGTCCTCTCTCTGATCACTACTCCCACCGTCCTCTCTCCTCTCTGATCACTACTCCCATCCTCCTCTGTCCTCTCTCTGATCACTACTCCCATCGTCCTCTCTCCTCTCTCTCTGATCACTACTCCCATCCTCCTCTCTCCTCTCTGATCACTACTCCCATCCTCCTCTCTCTGATCACTACTCCCATCCTCCTCTGTCCTCTCTCTGATCACTACTCCCATCCTCCTCTCTCCTCTCTGATCACTACTCCCATCCTCCTCTCTCCTCTCTCTGATCACTACTCCCATCCTCCTCTGTCCTCTCTGATCACTACTCCCATCCTCCTCTGTCCTCTCTCTGATCACTACTCCCATCCTCCTGTCCTCTCTCTGATCACTACTCCCATCCTCCTCTCTCCTCTCTCTCTGATCACTACTCCCATCCTCCTCTGTCCTCTCTCTGATCACTACTCCCATCCTCCTCTGTCCTCTCTGATCACTACTCCCATCCTCCTCTGTCCTCTCTCTGATCACTACTCCCATCCTCCTGTCCTCTCTCTGATCACTACTCCCATCCTCCTCTCTCCTCTCTCTCTGATCACTACTCCCATCCTCCTCTCTCCTCTCTGATCACTACTCCCATCCTCCTCTCTCTGATCACTACTCCCATCGTCCTCTGTCCTCTCTGATCACTACTCCCATCGTCCTCTGTCCTCTCTCTGATCACTACTCCCATCGTCCTGTCCTCCTCTCTGATCACTACTCCCATCCTCCTCTCTCTGATCACTACTCCCATCCTCCTCTGTCCTCTCTGATCACTACTCCCATCCTCCTCTGTCCTCTCTCTGATCACTACTCCCATCCTCCTGTCCTCTCTGATCACTACTCCCATCCTCCTCTGTCCTCTCTCTGATCACTACTCCCATCCTCCTGTCCTCTCTCTGATCACTACTCCCATCCTCCTCTCTCCTCTCTCTCTGATCACTACTCCCATCCTCCTCTGTCCTCTCTCTGATCACTACTCCCATCGTCCTCTCTCTGATCACTACTCCCATCGTCCTCTCTCTGATCACTACTCCCATCACTACTCCCATCGTCCTCTGTCCTCTCTCTGATCACTACTCCCATCGTCCTCTCTCTGATCACTACTCCCATCGTCCTCTGTCCACTCTCTGATCACTACTCCCATCGTCCTCTCTCTGATCACTACTCCCATCGTCCTCTGTCCTCTCTCTGATCACTACTCCCATCGTCCTCTGTCCACTCTCTGATCACTACTCCCATCGTCCTCTCTCTGATCACTACTCCCATCGTCCTCTCTCCTCTCTGATCACTACTCCCATCGTCCTCTGTCCTCCTCTCTCTGATCACTACTCCCATCGTCCTCTGTCCTCCTCTCTCTGATCACTACTACTCCCATCGTCCTCTCTCCTCTCTCTGATCACTACTCCCATCGTCCTCTCTCCTCTCTCTGATCACTACTCCCATCCTCCTCTGTCCTCTCTCTGATCACTACTCCCATCGTCCTCTGTCCTCTCTCCGATCACTACTCCCATCGTCCTCTCTCCTCTCTGATCACTACTCCCATCCTCCTGTCCTCTCTCTGATCACTACTCCCATCGTCCTCTCTCTGATCACTACTCCCATCGTCCTCTGTCCTCTCTCTGATCACTACTCCCATCCTCCTCTCTCCTCTCTCTGATCACTACTCCCATCCTCCTCTGTCCTCTCTCTGATCACTACTCCCATCCTCCTCTCTCCTCTCTCTGATCACTACTCCCATCCTCCTCTGTCCTCTCTCCGATCACTACTCCCATCCTCCTCTGTCCTCTCTCCGATCACTACTCCCATCGTCCTCTCTCTGATCACTACTCCCATCCTCCTCTCTCCTCTCTCTGATCACTACTCCCATCCTCCTCTGTCCTCTCTCTGATCACTACTCCCATCCTCCTCTGTCCTCTCTCTGATCACTACTCCCATCGTCCTCTCTCCGATCACTACTCCCATCGTCCTCTGTCCTCCTCCCTCTGATCACTACTCCCATCGTCCTCTCTCCGATCACTACTCCCATCGTCCTCTCTCCGATCACTACTCCCATCGTCCTCTGTCCTCTCTCTGATCACTACTCCCATCGTCCTCTGTCCTCTCTCTGATCACTACTCCCATCCTCCTCTGTCCTCTCTCTGATCACTACTCCCATCGTCCTCTGTCCTCTCTCTGATCACTACTCCCATCGTCCTCTGTCCTCTCTCTGATCACTACTCCCATCCTCCTCTGTCCTCTCTCTGATCACTACTCCCACCGTCCTCTCTCCTCTCTCTGATCACTACTCCCATCGTCCTCTGTCCTCTCTCTGATCACTACTCCCATCGTCTTCTGTCCTCTCTCTGATCACTACTCCCATCGTCCTCTGTCCTCTCTCTGATCACTACTCCCATCCTCCTCTGTCCTCTCTCTGATCACTACTCCCATCCTCCTCTGTCCTCTCTCTGATCACTACTCCCATCGTCCTCTGTCCTCTCTCTGATCACTACTCCCATCCTCCTGTCCTCTCTCTGATCACTACTCCCATCGTCCTCTCTCTGATCACTACTCCCATCGTCCTCTGTCCTCTCTCTGATCACTACTCCCATCGTCTTCTGTCCTCTCTCTGATCACTACTCCCATCCTCCTCTGTCCTCTCTCTGATCACTACTCCCATCCTCCTCTGTCCTCTCTCTGATCACTACTCCCATCCTCCTCTGTCCTCTCTCTGATCACTACTCCCATTGTCCTCTCTCTGATCACTACTCCCATCGTCCTCTCTCTGATCACTACTCCCATCGTCCTCTCTCTGATCACTACTCCCATCGTCCTCTCTCTGATCACTACTCCCATCACTACTCCCATCGTCCTCTGTCCTCTCTCTGATTACTACTCCCATCGTCCTCTCTCTGATCACTACTCCCATCGTCCTCTCTCTGATCACTACTCCCATCACTACTCCCATCGTCCTCTGTCCTCTCTCTGATCACTACTCCCATCGTCCTCAGTCCTCTCTCTGATCACTACTCCCATCACTACTCCCATCCTCCTCTGTCCTCTCTCTGATCACTACTCCCATCACTACTCCCATCGTCCTCTCTCTGATCACTACTCCCATCACTACTCCCATCGTCTTCTGTCCTCTCTCTCTGATCACTACTCCCATCGTCCTCTGTCCTCTCTCTGATCACTACTCCCATCGTCCTCTGTCCTCTCTCTGATCACTACTCCCATCGTCCTCTGTCCTCTCTCTGATCACTACTCCCATCGTCCTCTCTCCTCTCTCTGATCACTACTCCCATCGTCCTCTGTCCTCCTCTCTCTGATCACTACTACTCCCATCCTCCTCTCTCCTCTCTCTGATCACTACTCCCATCCTCCTCTGTCCTCCTCTCTCTGATCACTACTACTCCCATCCTCCTCTGTCCTCTCTCTGATCACTACTCCCATCGTCCTCTCTCCGATCACTACTCCCATCGTCCTCTCTCCTCTCTGATCACTACTCCCATCGTCCTCTGTCCTCTCTCTGATCACTACTCCCATCCTCCTCTGTCCTCTCTCTGATCACTACTCCCATCGTCCTCTCTCCGATCACTACTCCCATCGTCCTCTGTCCTCCTCTCTCTGATCACTACTCCCATCGTCCTCTCTCCTCTCTCTGATCACTACTCCCATCGTCCTCTCTCCGATCACTACTCCCATCGTCCTCTCTCTGATCACTACTCCCATCGTCCTCTGTCCTCCTCTCTCTGATCACTACTCCCATCGTCCTCTCTCCGATCACTACTCAAATCGTCCTCTGTCCTCTCTCTGATCACTACTCCCATCCTCCTCTGTCCTCTCTCTGATCACTACTCCCACCGTCCTCTCTCCTCTCTGATCACTACTCCCATCCTCTGTCCTCTCTCTGATCACTACTCCCATCCTCCTCTGTCCTCTCTCTGATCACTACTCCTATCGTCCTCTGTCCTCTCTCTCTGATCACTACTCCCATCCTCCTCTCTCCTCTCTGATCACTACTCCCATCCTCCTCTCTCCTCTCTGATCACTACTCCCATCCTCCTCTCTCTGATCACTACTCCCATCCTCCTCTGTCCTCTCTGATCACTACTCCCATCCTCCTCTCACCTCTCTGATCACTACTCCCATCCTCCTCTCTCCTCTCTCTGATCACTACTCCCATCCTCCTCTGTCCTCTCTGATCACTACTCCTATCCTCCTCTGTCCTCTCTCTGATCACTACTCCCATCCTCCTGTCCTCTCTCTGATCACTACTCCCATCCTCCTCTCTCTCTCTCTCTGATCACTACTCCCATCGTCCTCTCTCCTCTCTGATCACTACTCCCATCCTCCTCTCTCCTCTCTCTCTGATCACTACTCCCATCCTCCTCTCTCCTCTCTGATCACTACTCCCATCCTCCTCTCTCTGATCGCTACTCCCATCGTCCTCTGTCCTCTCTGATCACTACTCCCATCGTCCTCTGTCCTCTCTCTGATCACTACTCCCATCGTCCTGTCCTCCTCTCTGATCACTACTCCCATCCTCCTCTCTCCTCTCTCTGATCACTACTCCCATCCTCCTCTGTCCTCTCTGATCACTACTCCCATCCTCCTCTGTCCTCTCTGATCACTACTCCCATCCTCCTCTGTCCTCTCTCTGATCACTACTCCCATCGTCCTCTCTCCTCTCTCTGATCACTACTCCCATCCTCCTCTGTCCTCTCTCTGATCACTACTCCCATCCTCCTCTGTCCTCTCTGATCACTACTCCCATCCTCCTCTCTCCTCTCTGATCACTACTCCCATCCTCCTCTCTCTGATCACTACTCCCATCGTCCTCTGTCCTCTCTGATCACTACTCCTATCGTCCTCTGTCCTCTCTCTGATCACTACTCCCATCGTCCTGTCCTCCTCTCTGATCACTACTCCCATCGTCCTCTGTCCTCTCTCTGATCACTACTCCCATCCTCCTCTGTCCTCTTTCTGATCACTACTCCCATCGTCCTCTCTCCTCTCTCTGATCACTACTCCCATCGTCCTCTCTCCTCTCTCTGATCACTACTCCCATCGTCCTCTCTCCTCTCTCTGATCACTACTCCCATCGTCCTCTCTCCTCTCTCTGATCACTACTCCCATCGTCCTCTCTCCTCTCTCTGATCACTACTCCCATTGTCCTCTCTCTGATCACTACTCCCATCGTCCTCTCTCTGATCACTACTCCCATCGTCCTCTCTCCTCTCTCTGATCACTACTCCCATCGTCCTCTGTCCTCTCTCTGATTACTACTCCCAACGTCCTCTCTCTGATCACTACTCCCATCGTCCTCTGTCCTCTCTCTGATCACTACTCCCATCCTCCTCTGTCCTCTCTCTGATCACTACTCCCACCGTCCTCTCTCCTCTCTGATCACTACTCCCATCCTCCTCTGTCCTCTCTCTGATCACTACTCCCATCGTCCTCTGTCCTCTCTCTGATCACTACTCCCATCCTCCTCTGTCCTCTCTCTGATCACTACTCCCACCGTCCTCTCTCCTCTCTGATCACTACTCCCATCCTCCTCTGTCCTCTCTCTGATCACTACTCCCATCGTCCTCTGTCCTCTCTCTGATCACTACTCCCATCCTCCTCTGTCCTCCCTCTGATCACTACTCCCATCCTCCTCTGTCCTCTCTCTGATCACTACTCCCATTGTCCTCTGTCCTCTCTGATCACTACTCCCATCGTCCTCTGTCCTCTCTCTGATCACTACTCCCATCGTCCTCTGTCCTCTCTGATCACTACTCCCATCGTCCTCTGTCCTCTCTCTGATCACTACTCCCATCGTCCTCTGTCCTCTCTCTCTGATCACTACTCCCATCGTCCTCTGTCCTCTCTCTCTGATCACTACTCCCATCGTCTTCTGTCCTCTCTCTGATCACTACTCCCATCGTCCTCTCTCTGATCACTACTCCCATCGTCCTCTGTCCTCTCTCTGATCACTACTCCCATCGTCCTCTGTCCTCTCTCTGATCACTACTCCCATCGTCCTCTGTCCTCTCTCTGATCACTACTCCCATCGTCCTCTGTCCTCTCTCTGATCACTACTCCCATCGTCCTCTGTCCTCTCTCTGATCACTACACCCATCGTCCTCTCCTCTCTCTGATCACTACTCCCATCGTCCTCTGTCCTCTCTCTGATCACTACTCCCATCGTCCTCTGTCCTCTCTCTGATCACTACTCCCATCGTCCTCTGTCCTCTCTCTGATCACTACTCCCATCGTTCTCTGTCCTCTCTCTGATCACTACTCCCATCGTCCTCTGTCCTCTCTCTGATCACTACTCCCATCGTTCTCTGTCCTCTCTCTGATCACTACTCCCATCGTCCTCTCTGATCACTACTCCCATCCTCCTGTCCTCTCTCTGATCACTACTCCCATCGTCCTCTCTCTGATCACTACTCCCATCCTCCTCTCTCTGATCACTACTCCCATCGTCCTCCGTCCTCTCTCTGATCACTACTCCCATCGTCCTCTCTCTGATCACTACTCCCATCACTACTCCCATCGTCTTCTGTCCTCTCTCTCTGATCACTACTCCCATCGTCCTCTGTCCTCTCTCTGATCACTACTCCCATCGTCCTCTGTCCTCTCTCTGATCACTACTCCCATCGTCCTCTCTCCTCTCTCTGATCACTACTCCCATCGTCCTCTGTCCTCTCTGATCACTACTCCCATCGTCCTCTCTCTGATCACTACTCCCATCGTCCTCTCTCCTCTCTGATCACTACTCCCATCCTCCTCTGTCCTCTCTCTGATCACTACTCCCATCCTCCTCTGTCCTCCTCTCTCTGATCACTACTACTCCCATCCTCCTCTGTCCTCTCTCTGATCACTACTCCCATCGTCCTCTCTCCGATCACTACTCCCATCGTCCTCTCTCCTCTCTGATCACTACTCCCATCGTCCTCTGTCCTCTCTCTGATCACTACTCCCATCCTCCTCTGTCCTCTCTCTGATCACTACTCCCATCGTCCTCTCTCCGATCACTACTCCCATCGTCCTCTGTCCTCCTCTCTCTGATCACTACTCCCATCGTCCTCTCTCCTCTCTCTGATCACTACTCCCATCGTCCTCTGTCCTCTCTCTGATCACTACTCCCATCCTCCTCTGTCCTCTCTCTGATCACTACTCCCATCGTCCTCTCTCCGATCACTACTCCCATCGTCCTCTGTCCTCCTCTCTCTGATCACTACTCCCATCGTCCTCTCTCCGATCACTACTCCCATCGTCCTCTGTCCTCTCTCTGATCACTACTCCCATCGTCCTCTCTCCGATCACTACTCCCATCGTCCTCTGTCCTCCTCTCTCTGATCACTACTCCCATCGTCCTCTCTCCTCTCTCTGATCACTACTCCCATCGTCCTCTGTCCTCTCTCTGATCACTACTCCCATCGTCCTCTCTCTGATCACTACTCCCATCGTCCTCTCTCTGATCACTACTCCCATCGTCCTCTCTCCGATCACTACTCCATCGTCCTCTCTCCGATCACTACTCCCATCGTCCTCTCTCCGATCACTACTCCCATCCTCCTCTGTCCTCTCTCTGATCACTACTCCCACCGTCCTCTCTCCTCTCTGATCACTACTCCCATCCTCTGTCCTCTCTCTGATCACTACTCCCATCCTCCTCTGTCCTCTCTCTGATCACTACTCCTATCGTCCTCTCTCCTCTCTCTCTGATCACTACTCCCATCCTCCTCTCTCCTCTCTCTCTGATCACTACTCCCATCCTCCTCTCTCCTCTCTGATCACTACTCCCATCCTCCTCTGTCCTCTCTGATCACTACTCCCATCCTCCTGTCCTCTCTCTGATCACTACTCCCATCCTCCTCTGTCCTCTCTCTGATCACTACTCCCATCGTCCTCTGTCCTCTCTCTGATCACTACTCCCATCCTCCTCTGTCCTCTCTCTGATCACTACTCCCACCGTCCTCTCCCCTCTCTGATCACTACTCCCATCCTCCTCTGTCCTCTCTCTGATCACTACTCCCATCCTCCTCTGTCCTCTCTCTGATCACTACTCCCATCCTCCTCTGTCCTCTCTCTGATCACTACTCCCATCGTCCTCTGTCCTCTCTGATCACTACTCCCATCGTCCTCTGTCCTCTCTCTGATCACTACTCCCATCGTCCTCTGTCCTCTCTCTCTGATCACTACTCCCATCGTCTTCTGTCCTCTCTCTGATCACTACTCCCATCGTCCTCTCTCTGATCACTACTCCCATCGTCCTCTGTCCTCTCTCTGATCACTACTCCCATCGTCCTCTGTCCTCTCTCTGATCACTACTCCCATCGTTCTTCTGTCCTCTCTCTGATCACTACTCCCATCGTCTTCTGTCCTCTCTGATCACTACTCCCATCGTCCTCTGTCCTCTCTCTGATCACTACACCCATCGTCCTCTCCTCTCTCTGATCACTACTCCCATCGTCCTCTGTCCTCTCTCTGATCACTACTCCCATCGTCCTCTGTCCTCTCTCTGATCACTACTCCCATTGTCCTCTGTCCTCTCTCTGATCACTACTCCCATCGTTCTCTGTCCTCTCTCTGATCACTACTCCCATCCTCCTGTCCTCTCTCTGATCACTACTCCCACCGTCCTCTCTCTGATCACTACTCCCATCCTCCTCTCTCTGATCACTACTCCCATCGTCCTCTCTCTGATCACTACTCCCATCCTCCTCTCTCTGATCACTACTCCCATCGTCCTCTCTCTGATCACTACTCCCATCGTCCTCTGTCCTCTCTCTGATCACTACTCCCATCGTCCTCTCTCTGATCACTACTCCCATCGTCCTCTCTCTGATCACTACTCCCATCACTACTCCCATCGTCCTCTGTCCTCTCTCTGATCACTACTCCCATCGTCCTCTGTCCTCTCTCTCTGATCACTACTCCCATCGTCCTCTGTCCTCTCTCTCTGATCACTACTCCCATCGTCCTCTCTCTGATCACTACTCCCATCGTCCTCTCTCTGATCACTACTCCCATCACTACTCCCATCGTCCTCTGTCCTCTCTCTGATCACTACTCCCATCGTCCTCTCTCTGATCACTACTCCCATTGTCCTCTGTCCTCTCTGATCACTACTACTCCCATCGTCCTCTGTCCTCTCTCTGATCACTACTCCCATCGTCCTCTGTCCACTCTCTGATCACTACTCCCATCGTCCTCTGTCCTCTCTTTGATCACTACTCCCATCGTCCTCTGTCCTCTCTCTGATCACTACTCCCATCCTCCTCTGTCCTCTCTCTGATCACTACTCCCATCGTCCTCTGTCCTCTCTCCGATCACTACTCCCATCCTCCTCTCTCCTCTCTCTGATCACTACTCCCATCGTCCTCTGTCCTCTCTCCGATCACTACTCCCATCCTCCTCTCTCCTCTCTCTGATCACTACTCGCATCGTCCTCTGTCCTCTCTCTGATCACTACTCCCATCCTCCTCTGTCCTCTCTCTGATCACTACTCCCATTGTCCTCTCTCTGATCACTACTCCCATTGTCCTCTCTCTGATCACTACTCCCATCGTCCTCTCTCTGATCACTACTCCCATCACTACTCCCATCGTCCTCAGTCCTCTCTCTGATCACTACTCCCATCACTACTCCCATCGTCCTCTGTCCTCTCTCTGATCACTACTCCCATCCTCCTCTGTTCTCTCTCTTTTCACTACTCCCATCACTACTCCCATCGTCCTCTCTCTGATCACTACTCCCATCGTCCTCTGTCCTCTCTCTGATCACTACTCCCATCGTCCTCTGTCCTCTCTCTGATCACTACTCCCATCGTCCTCTGTCCTCTCTCTGATCACTACTCCCATCGTCCTCTCTCCTCTCTCTGATCACTACTCCCATCGTCCTCTCTCTGATCACTACTCCCATCGTCCTCTCTTCTCTCTGATCACTACTCCCATCCTCCTCTGTCCTCCTCTCTCTGATCACTACTACTCCCATCCTCCTCTGTCCTCTCTCTGATCACTACTCCCATCGTCCTCTCTCCGATCACTACTCCCATCGTCCTCTCTCCTCTCTGATCACTACTCCCATCGTCCTCTGTCCTCTCTGATCACTACTCCCATCCTCCTCTGTCCTCTCTCTGATCACTACTCCCATCGTCCTCTGTCCTCTATCTGATCACTACTCCCACCGTCCTCTCTCCTCTCTGATCACTACTCCCATCCTCCTCTGTCCTCTCTCTGATCACTACTCCCATCGTCCTCTGTCCTCTCTCTGATCACTACTCCCATCCTCCTCTGTCCTCTCTCTGATCACTACTCCCATCGTCCTCTCTCCGATCACTACTCCCATCGTCCTCTGTCCTCCTCTCTCTGATCACTACTCCCATCGTCCTCTCTCCTCTCTCTGATCACTACTCCCATCGTCCTCTCTCCGATCACTACTCCCATCGTCCTCTCTCTGATCACTACTCCCATCGTCCTCTGTCCTCCTCTCTCTGATCACTACTCCCATCGTCCTCTCTCCGATCACTACTCCCATTGTCCTCTGTCCTCTCTCTGATCACTACTCCCATCCTCCTCTGTCCTCTCTCTGATCACTACTCCCACCGTCCTCTCTCCTCTCTGATCACTACTCCCATCCTCTGTCCTCTCTCTGATCACTACTCCCATCCTCCTCTGTCCTCTCTCTGATCACTACTCCCATCGTCCTCTCTCCTCTCTCTCTGATCACTACTCCCATCCTCCTCTCTCCTCTCTGATCACTACTCCCATCCTCCTCTCTCTGATCACTACTCCCATCCTCCTCTGTCCTCTCTCTGATCACTACTCCCATCCTCCTCTGTCCTCTCTCTGATCACTACTCCCATCCTCCTCTCTCCTCTCTGATCACTACTCCCATCCTCCTCTCTCCTCTCTCTGATCACTACTCCCATCCTCCTCTGTCCTCTCTGATCACTACTCCCATCCTCCTCTGTCCTCTCTCTGATCACTACTCCCATCCTCCTCTCTCCTCTCTCTGATCACTACTCCCATCCTCCTCTGTCCTCTCTGATCACTACTCCCATCCTCCTCTGTCCTCTCTCTGATCACTACTCCCATCCTCCTGTCCTCTCTCTGATCACTACTCCCATCCTCCTCTCTCCTCTCTCTCTGATCACTACTCCCATCCTCCTCTCTCCTCTCTGATCACTACTCCCATCCTCCTCTCTCTGATCACTACTCCCATCGTCCTCTGTCCTCTCTGATCACTACTCCCATCGTCCTCTGTCCTCTCTCTGATCACTACTCCCATCGTCCTGTCCTCCTCTCTGATCACTACTCCCATCCTCCTCTCTCTGATCACTACTCCCATCCTCCTCTGTCCTCTCTCTGATCACTACTCCCATCGTCCTCTCTCTGATCACTACTCCCATCGTCCTCTCTCTGATCACTACTCCCATCGTCCTCTCTCTGATCACTACTCCCATCACTACTCCCATCGTCCTCTGTCCTCTCTCTGATCACTACTCCCATCGTCCTCTCTCTGATCACTACTCCCATCGTCCTCTGTCCACTCTCTGATCACTACTCCCATCGTCCTCTCTCCTCTCTGATCACTACTCCCATCGTCCTCTCTCCTCTCTCTGATCACTACTCCCATCGTCCTCTGTCCACTCTCTGATCACTACTCCCATCGTCCTCTCTCCTCTCTGATCACTACTCCCATCGTCCTCTGTCCTCCTCTCTCTGATCACTACTCCCATCGTCCTCTGTCCTCCTCTCTCTGATCACTACTCCCATCCTCCTCTGTCCTCTCTCTGATCACTACTCCCATCGTCCTCTCTCCTCTCTCTGATCACTACTCCCATCCTCCTCTCTCCTCTCTCTGATCACTACTCCCATCCTCCTCTGTCCTCTCTCTGATCACTACTCCCATCGTCCTCTCTCCTCTCTCTGATCACTACTCCCATCGTCCTCTCTCCTCTCTCTGATCACTACTCCCATCCTCCTCTGTCCTCTCTCTGATCACTACTCCCATCGTCCTCTCTCCGATCACTACTCCCATCGTCCTCTGTCCTCTCTCTGATCACTACTCCCATCCTCCTCTCTCCTCTCTCTGATCACTACTCCCATCCTCCTCTGTCCTCTCTCTGATCACTACTCCCATCCTCCTCTCTCCTCTCTCTGATCACTACTCCCATCCTCCTCTGTCCTCTCTCCGATCACTACTCCCATCCTCCTCTGTCCTCTCTCTGATCACTACTCCCATCGTCCTCTCTCTGATCACTACTCCCATCCTCCTCTCTCTGATCACTACTCCCATCCTCCTCTGTCCTCTCTCTGATCACTACTCCCATCCTCCTCTGTCCTCTCTCTGATCACTACTCCCATCGTCCTCTCTCCGATCACTACTCCCATCGTCCTCTGTCCTCCTCTCTCTGATCACTACTCCCATCGTCCTCTCTCCGATCACTACTCCCATCGTCCTCTCTCCGATCACTACTCCCATCGTCCTCTGTCCTCTCTCTGATCACTACTCCCATCCTCCTCTGTCCTCTCTCTGATCACTACTCCCATCCTCCTCTGTCCTCTCTCTGATCACTACTCCCACCGTCCTCTCTCCTCTCTGATCACTACTCCCATCGTCCTCTCTCTGATCACTACTCCCATCACTACTCCCATCGTCTTCTGTCCTCTCTCTCTGATCACTACTCCCATCGTCCTCTGTCCTCTCTCTGATCACTACTCCCATCGTCCTCTGTCCTCTCTCTGATCACTACTCCCATCGTCCTCTGTCCTCTCTCTGATCACTACTCCCATCGTCCTCTCTCCTCTCTCTGATCACTACTCCCATCGTCCTCTGTCCTCCTCTCTCTGATCACTACTACTCCCATCCTCCTCTCTCCTCTCTCTGATCACTACTCCCATCCTCCTCTGTCCTCCTCTCTCTGATCACTACTACTCCCATCCTCCTCTGTCCTCTCTCTGATCACTACTCCCATCGTCCTCTCTCCGATCACTACTCCCATCGTCCTCTCTCCTCTCTGATCACTACTCCCATCGTCCTCTGTCCTCTCTCTGATCACTACTCCCATCCTCCTCTGTCCTCTCTCTGATCACTACTCCCATCGTCCTCTCTCCGATCACTACTCCCATCGTCCTCTGTCCTCCTCTCTCTGATCACTACTCCCATCGTCCTCTCTCCTCTCTCTGATCACTACTCCCATCGTCCTCTCTCCGATCACTACTCCCATCGTCCTCTCTCTGATCACTACTCCCATCGTCCTCTGTCCTCCTCTCTCTGATCACTACTCCCATCGTCCTCTCTCCGATCACTACTCAAATCGTCCTCTGTCCTCTCTCTGATCACTACTCCCATCCTCCTCTGTCCTCTCTCTGATCACTACTCCCACCGTCCTCTCTCCTCTCTGATCACTACTCCCATCCTCTGTCCTCTCTCTGATCACTACTCCCATCCTCCTCTGTCCTCTCTCTGATCACTACTCCTATCGTCCTCTGTCCTCTCTCTCTGATCACTACTCCCATCCTCCTCTCTCCTCTCTGATCACTACTCCCATCCTCCTCTCTCCTCTCTGATCACTACTCCCATCCTCCTCTCTCTGATCACTACTCCCATCCTCCTCTGTCCTCTCTGATCACTACTCCCATCCTCCTGTCCTCTCTCTGATCACTACTCCCATCCTCCTCTCACCTCTCTGATCACTACTCCCATCCTCCTCTCTCCTCTCTCTGATCACTACTCCCATCCTCCTCTGTCCTCTCTGATCACTACTCCTATCCTCCTCTGTCCTCTCTCTGATCACTACTCCCATCCTCCTGTCCTCTCTCTGATCACTACTCCCATCCTCCTCTCTCCTCTCTCTCTGATCACTACTCCCATCGTCCTCTCTCCTCTCTGATCACTACTCCCATCCTCCTCTCTCCTCTCTCTCTGATCACTACTCCCATCCTCCTCTCTCCTCTCTGATCACTACTCCCATCCTCCTCTCTCTGATCGCTACTCCCATCGTCCTCTGTCCTCTCTGATCACTACTCCCATCGTCCTCTGTCCTCTCTCTGATCACTACTCCCATCGTCCTGTCCTCCTCTCTGATCACTACTCCCATCCTCCTCTCTCCTCTCTCTGATCACTACTCCCATCCTCCTCTGTCCTCTCTGATCACTACTCCCATCCTCCTCTGTCCTCTCTGATCACTACTCCCATCCTCCTCTGTCCTCTCTCTGATCACTACTCCCATCGTCCTCTCTCCTCTCTCTGATCACTACTCCCATCCTCCTCTGTCCTCTCTCTGATCACTACTCCCATCCTCCTCTGTCCTCTCTGATCACTACTCCCATCCTCCTCTCTCCTCTCTGATCACTACTCCCATCCTCCTCTCTCTGATCACTACTCCCATCGTCCTCTGTCCTCTCTGATCACTACTCCTATCGTCCTCTGTCCTCTCTCTGATCACTACTCCCATCGTCCTGTCCTCCTCTCTGATCACTACTCCCATCGTCCTCTGTCCTCTCTCTGATCACTACTCCCATCCTCCTCTGTCCTCTTTCTGATCACTACTCCCATCGTCCTCTCTCCTCTCTCTGATCACTACTCCCATCGTCCTCTCTCCTCTCTCTGATCACTACTCCCATCGTCCTCTCTCCTCTCTCTGATCACTACTCCCATCGTCCTCTCTCCTCTCTCTGATCACTACTCCCATCGTCCTCTCTCCTCTCTCTGATCACTACTCCCATTGTCCTCTCTCTGATCACTACTCCCATCGTCCTCTCTCTGATCACTACTCCCATCGTCCTCTCTCCTCTCTCTGATCACTACTCCCATCGTCCTCTGTCCTCTCTCTGATTACTACTCCCATCGTCCTCTCTCTGATCACTACTCCCATCGTCCTCTGTCCTCTCTCTGATCACTACTCCCATCCTCCTCTGTCCTCTCTCTGATCACTACTCCCACCGTCCTCTCTCCTCTCTGATCACTACTCCCATCCTCCTCTGTCCTCTCTCTGATCACTACTCCCATCGTCCTCTGTCCTCTCTCTGATCACTACTCCCATCCTCCTCTGTCCTCTCTCTGATCACTACTCCCACCGTCCTCTCTCCTCTCTGATCACTACTCCCATCCTCCTCTGTCCTCTCTCTGATCACTACTCCCATCGTCCTCTGTCCTCTCTCTGATCACTACTCCCATCCTCCTCTGTCCTCCCTCTGATCACTACTCCCATCCTCCTCTGTCCTCTCTCTGATCACTACTCCCATTGTCCTCTGTCCTCTCTGATCACTACTCCCATCGTCCTCTGTCCTCTCTCTGATCACTACTCCCATCGTCCTCTGTCCTCTCTGATCACTACTCCCATCGTCCTCTGTCCTCTCTCTGATCACTACTCCCATCGTCCTCTGTCCTCTCTCTCTGATCACTACTCCCATCGTCCTCTGTCCTCTCTCTCTGATCACTACTCCCATCGTCTTCTGTCCTCTCTCTGATCACTACTCCCATCGTCCTCTCTCTGATCACTACTCCCATCGTCCTCTGTCCTCTCTCTGATCACTACTCCCATCGTCCTCTGTCCTCTCTCTGATCACTACTCCCATCGTCCTCTGTCCTCTCTCTGATCACTACTCCCATCGTCCTCTGTCCTCTCTCTGATCACTACTCCCATCGTCCTCTGTCCTCTCTCTGATCACTACACCCATCGTCCTCTCCTCTCTCTGATCACTACTCCCATCGTCCTCTGTCCTCTCTCTGATCACTACTCCCATCGTCCTCTGTCCTCTCTCTGATCACTACTCCCATCGTCCTCTGTCCTCTCTCTGATCACTACTCCCATCGTTCTCTGTCCTCTCTCTGATCACTACTCCCATCGTCCTCTGTCCTCTCTCTGATCACTACTCCCATCGTTCTCTGTCCTCTCTCTGATCACTACTCCCATCGTCCTCTCTGATCACTACTCCCATCCTCCTGTCCTCTCTCTGATCACTACTCCCATCGTCCTCTCTCTGATCACTACTCCCATCCTCCTCTCTCTGATCACTACTCCCATCGTCCTCCGTCCTCTCTCTGATCACTACTCCCATCGTCCTCTCTCTGATCACTACTCCCATCACTACTCCCATCGTCTTCTGTCCTCTCTCTCTGATCACTACTCCCATCGTCCTCTGTCCTCTCTCTGATCACTACTCCCATCGTCCTCTGTCCTCTCTCTGATCACTACTCCCATCGTCCTCTCTCCTCTCTCTGATCACTACTCCCATCGTCCTCTGTCCTCTCTGATCACTACTCCCATCGTCCTCTCTCTGATCACTACTCCCATCGTCCTCTCTCCTCTCTGATCACTACTCCCATCCTCCTCTGTCCTCTCTCTGATCACTACTCCCATCCTCCTCTGTCCTCCTCTCTCTGATCACTACTACTCCCATCCTCCTCTGTCCTCTCTCTGATCACTACTCCCATCGTCCTCTCTCCGATCACTACTCCCATCGTCCTCTCTCCTCTCTGATCACTACTCCCATCGTCCTCTGTCCTCTCTCTGATCACTACTCCCATCCTCCTCTGTCCTCTCTCTGATCACTACTCCCATCGTCCTCTCTCCGATCACTACTCCCATCGTCCTCTGTCCTCCTCTCTCTGATCACTACTCCCATCGTCCTCTCTCCTCTCTCTGATCACTACTCCCATCGTCCTCTGTCCTCTCTCTGATCACTACTCCCATCCTCCTCTGTCCTCTCTCTGATCACTACTCCCATCGTCCTCTCTCCGATCACTACTCCCATCGTCCTCTGTCCTCTCTCTGATCACTACTCCCATCGTCCTCTCTCCGATCACTACTCCCATCGTCCTCTGTCCTCCTCTCTCTGATCACTACTCCCATCGTCCTCTCTCCTCTCTCTGATCACTACTCCCATCGTCCTCTGTCCTCTCTCTGATCACTACTCCCATCGTCCTCTCTCTGATCACTACTCCCATCGTCCTCTCTCTGATCACTACTCCCATCGTCCTCTCTCCGATCACTACTCCCATCGTCCTCTCTCCGATCACTACTCCCATCGTCCTCTCTCCGATCACTACTCCCATCCTCCTCTGTCCTCTCTCTGATCACTACTCCCACCGTCCTCTCTCCTCTCTGATCACTACTCCCATCCTCTGTCCTCTCTCTGATCACTACTCCCATCCTCCTCTGTCCTCTCTCTGATCACTACTCCTATCGTCCTCTCTCCTCTCTCTCTGATCACTACTCCCATCCTCCTCTCTCCTCTCTCTCTGATCACTACTCCCATCCTCCTCTCTCCTCTCTGATCACTACTCCCATCCTCCTCTGTCCTCTCTGATCACTACTCCCATCCTCCTGTCCTCTCTCTGATCACTACTCCCATCCTCCTCTGTCCTCTCTCTGATCACTACTCCCATCGTCCTCTGTCCTCTCTCTGATCACTACTCCCATCCTCCTCTGTCCTCTCTCTGATCACTACTCCCACCGTCCTCTCCCCTCTCTGATCACTACTCCCATCCTCCTCTGTCCTCTCTCTGATCACTACTCCCATCCTCCTCTGTCCTCTCTCTGATCACTACTCCCATCCTCCTCTGTCCTCTCTCTGATCACTACTCCCATCGTCCTCTGTCCTCTCTGATCACTACTCCCATCGTCCTCTGTCCTCTCTCTGATCACTACTCCCATCGTCCTCTGTCCTCTCTCTCTGATCACTACTCCCATCGTCTTCTGTCCTCTCTCTGATCACTACTCCCATCGTCCTCTCTCTGATCACTACTCCCATCGTCCTCTGTCCTCTCTCTGATCACTACTCCCATCGTCCTCTGTCCTCTCTCTGATCACTACTCCCATCGTCTTCTGTCCTCTCTCTGATCACTACTCCCATCGTCTTCTGTCCTCTCTGATCACTACTCCCATCGTCCTCTGTCCTCTCTCTGATCACTACACCCATCGTCCTCTCCTCTCTCTGATCACTACTCCCATCGTCCTCTGTCCTCTCTCTGATCACTACTCCCATCGTCCTCTGTCCTCTCTCTGATCACTACTCCCATTGTCCTCTGTCCTCTCTCTGATCACTACTCCCATCGTTCTCTGTCCTCTCTCTGATCACTACTCCCATCCTCCTGTCCTCTCTCTGATCACTACTCCCACCGTCCTCTCTCTGATCACTACTCCCATCCTCCTCTCTCTGATCACTACTCCCATCGTCCTCTCTCTGATCACTACTCCCATCCTCCTCTCTCTGATCACTACTCCCATCGTCCTCTCTCTGATCACTACTCCCATCGTCCTCTGTCCTCTCTCTGATCACTACTCCCATCGTCCTCTCTCTGATCACTACTCCCATCGTCCTCTCTCTGATCACTACTCCCATCACTACTCCCATCGTCCTCTGTCCTCTCTCTGATCACTACTCCCATCGTCCTCTGTCCTCTCTCTCTGATCACTACTCCCATCGTCCTCTGTCCTCTCTCTCTGATCACTACTCCCATCGTCCTCTCTCTGATCACTACTCCCATCGTCCTCTCTCTGATCACTACTCCCATCACTACTCCCATCGTCCTCTGTCCTCTCTCTGATCACTACTCCCATCGTCCTCTCTCTGATCACTACTCCCATTGTCCTCTGTCCTCTCTGATCACTACTACTCCCATCGTCCTCTGTCCTCTCTCTGATCACTACTCCCATCGTCCTCTGTCCACTCTCTGATCACTACTCCCATCGTCCTCTGTCCTCTCTTTGATCACTACTCCCATCGTCCTCTGTCCTCTCTCTGATCACTACTCCCATCCTCCTCTGTCCTCTCTCTGATCACTACTCCCATCGTCCTCTCTCCTCTCTGATCACTACTCCCATCGTCTTCTGTCCTCTCTCTGATCACTACTCCCATCGTCTTCTGTCCTCTCTCTGATCACTACTCCCATCGTCCTCTGTCCTCTCTCTGATCACTACTCCCATCGTCTTCTGTCCTCTCTCTGATCACTACTCCCATCCTCCTCTGTCCTCTCTCTGATCACTACTCCCATCGTTCTCTGTCCTCTCTCTGATCACTACTCCCATCGTCCTCTCTGATCACTACTCCCATCCTCCTGTCCTCTCTCTGATCACTACTCCCATCGTCCTCTCTCTGATCACTACTCCCATCGTCCTCTGTCCTCTCTCCGATCACTACTCCCATCCTCCTCTCTCCTCTCTCTGATCACTACTCCCATCGTCCTCTGTCCTCTCTCCGATCACTACTCCCATCCTCCTCTCTCCTCTCTCTGATCACTACTCGCATCGTCCTCTGTCCTCTCTCTGATCACTACTCCCATCCTCCTCTGTCCTCTCTCTGATCACTACTCCCATTGTCCTCTCTCTGATCACTACTCCCATTGTCCTCTCTCTGATCACTACTCCCATCGTCCTCTCTCTGATCACTACTCCCATCACTACTCCCATCGTCCTCAGTCCTCTCTCTGATCACTACTCCCATCACTACTCCCATCGTCCTCTGTCCTCTCTCTGATCACTACTCCCATCCTCCTCTGTTCTCTCTCTTTTCACTACTCCCATCACTACTCCCATCGTCCTCTCTCTGATCACTACTCCCATCGTCCTCTGTCCTCTCTCTGATCACTACTCCCATCGTCCTCTGTCCTCTCTCTGATCACTACTCCCATCGTCCTCTGTCCTCTCTCTGATCACTACTCCCATCGTCCTCTCTCCTCTCTCTGATCACTACTCCCATCGTCCTCTCTCTGATCACTACTCCCATCGTCCTCTCTTCTCTCTGATCACTACTCCCATCCTCCTCTGTCCTCCTCTCTCTGATCACTACTACTCCCATCCTCCTCTGTCCTCTCTCTGATCACTACTCCCATCGTCCTCTCTCCGATCACTACTCCCATCGTCCTCTCTCCTCTCTGATCACTACTCCCATCGTCCTCTGTCCTCTCTGATCACTACTCCCATCCTCCTCTGTCCTCTCTCTGATCACTACTCCCATCGTCCTCTGTCCTCTATCTGATCACTACTCCCACCGTCCTCTCTCCTCTCTGATCACTACTCCCATCCTCCTCTGTCCTCTCTCTGATCACTACTCCCATCGTCCTCTGTCCTCTCTCTGATCACTACTCCCATCCTCCTCTGTCCTCTCTCTGATCACTACTCCCATCGTCCTCTCTCCGATCACTACTCCCATCGTCCTCTGTCCTCCTCTCTCTGATCACTACTCCCATCGTCCTCTCTCCTCTCTCTGATCACTACTCCCATCGTCCTCTCTCCGATCACTACTCCCATCGTCCTCTCTCTGATCACTACTCCCATCGTCCTCTGTCCTCCTCTCTCTGATCACTACTCCCATCGTCCTCTCTCCGATCACTACTCCCATTGTCCTCTGTCCTCTCTCTGATCACTACTCCCATCCTCCTCTGTCCTCTCTCTGATCACTACTCCCACCGTCCTCTCTCCTCTCTGATCACTACTCCCATCCTCTGTCCTCTCTCTGATCACTACTCCCATCCTCCTCTGTCCTCTCTCTGATCACTACTCCCATCGTCCTCTCTCCTCTCTCTCTGATCACTACTCCCATCCTCCTCTCTCCTCTCTGATCACTACTCCCATCCTCCTCTCTCTGATCACTACTCCCATCCTCCTCTGTCCTCTCTCTGATCACTACTCCCATCCTCCTCTGTCCTCTCTCTGATCACTACTCCCATCCTCCTCTCTCCTCTCTGATCACTACTCCCATCCTCCTCTCTCCTCTCTCTGATCACTACTCCCATCCTCCTCTGTCCTCTCTGATCACTACTCCCATCCTCCTCTGTCCTCTCTCTGATCACTACTCCCATCCTCCTCTCTCCTCTCTCTGATCACTACTCCCATCCTCCTCTGTCCTCTCTGATCACTACTCCCATCCTCCTCTGTCCTCTCTCTGATCACTACTCCCATCCTCCTGTCCTCTCTCTGATCACTACTCCCATCCTCCTCTCTCCTCTCTCTCTGATCACTACTCCCATCCTCCTCTCTCCTCTCTGATCACTACTCCCATCCTCCTCTCTCTGATCACTACTCCCATCGTCCTCTGTCCTCTCTGATCACTACTCCCATCGTCCTCTGTCCTCTCTCTGATCACTACTCCCATCGTCCTGTCCTCCTCTCTGATCACTACTCCCATCCTCCTCTCTCTGATCACTACTCCCATCCTCCTCTGTCCTCTCTGATCACTACTCCCATCCTCCTCTGTCCTCTCTCTGATCACTACTCCCATCCTCCTGTCCTCTCTCTGATCACTACTCCCATCCTCCTCTCTCCTCTCTCTCTGATCACTACTCCCATCCTCCTCTGTCCTCTCTCTGATCACTACTCCCATCGTCCTCTCTCTGATCACTACTCCCATCGTCCTCTCTCTGATCACTACTCCCATCACTACTCCCATCGTCCTCTGTCCTCTCTCTGATCACTACTCCCATCGTCCTCTCTCTGATCACTACTCCCATCGTCCTCTGTCCACTCTCTGATCACTACTCCCATCGTCCTCTCTCCTCTCTGATCACTACTCCCATCGTCCTCTCTCCTCTCTCTGATCACTACTCCCATCGTCCTCTGTCCACTCTCTGATCACTACTCCCATCGTCCTCTCTCCTCTCTGATCACTACTCCCATCGTCCTCTGTCCTCCTCTCTCTGATCACTACTCCCATCGTCCTCTGTCCTCCTCTCTCTGATCACTACTCCCATCCTCCTCTGTCCTCTCTCTGATCACTACTCCCATCGTCCTCTCTCCTCTCTCTGATCACTACTCCCATCGTCCTCTCTCCTCTCTCTGATCACTACTCCCATCCTCCTCTGTCCTCTCTCTGATCACTACTCCCATCGTCCTCTCTCCTCTCTCTGATCACTACTCCCATCGTCCTCTCTCCTCTCTCTGATCACTACTCCCATCCTCCTCTGTCCTCTCTCTGATCACTACTCCCATCGTCCTCTCTCCGATCACTACTCCCATCGTCCTCTGTCCTCTCTCTGATCACTACTCCCATCCTCCTCTCTCCTCTCTCTGATCACTACTCCCATCCTCCTCTGTCCTCTCTCTGATCACTACTCCCATCCTCCTCTCTCCTCTCTCTGATCACTACTCCCATCCTCCTCTGTCCTCTCTCCGATCACTACTCCCATCGTCCTCTCTCTGATCACTACTCCCATCCTCCTCTCTCTGATCACTACTCCCATCCTCCTCTGTCCTCTCTCTGATCACTACTCCCATCCTCCTCTGTCCTCTCTCTGATCACTACTCCCATCGTCCTCTCTCCGATCACTACTCCCATCGTCCTCTGTCCTCCTCTCTCTGATCACTACTCCCATCGTCCTCTCTCCGATCACTACTCCCATCGTCCTCTCTCCGATCACTACTCCCATCGTCCTCTGTCCTCTCTCTGATCACTACTCCCATCCTCCTCTCTCCTCTCTGATCACTACTCCCATCGTCCTCTGTCCTCTCTCTGATCACTACTCCCATCGTCCTCTGTCCTCTCTCTGATCACTACTCCCATCCTCCTCTGTCCTCTCTCTGATCACTACTCCCATCGTCCTCTGTCCTCTCTCTGATCACTACTCCCATCCTCCTCTGTCCTCTCTCTGATCACTACTCCCACCGTCCTCTCTCCTCTCTCTGATCACTACTCCCATCGTCCTCTGTCCTCTCTCTGATCACTACTCCCATCGTCTTCTGTCCTCTCTCTGATCACTACTCCCATCGTCCTCTGTCCTCTCTCTGATCACTACTCCCATCCTCCTCTGTCCTCTCTCTGATCACTACTCCCATCCTCCTCTGTCCTCTCTCTGATCACTACTCCCATCGTCCTCTGTCCTCTCTCTGATCACTACTCCCATCCTCCTGTCCTCTCTCTGATCACTACTCCCATCGTCCTCTCTCTGATCACTACTCCCATCGTCCTCTGTCCTCTCTCTGATCACTACTCCCATCCTCCTCTGTCCTCTCTCTGATCACTACTCCCATCCTCCTCTGTCCACTCTCTGATCACTACTCCCATCCTCCTCTGTCCTCTCTCTGATCACTACTCCCATCGTCCTCTCTCTGATCACTACTCCCATCGTCCTCTCTCTGATCACTACTCCCATCGTCCTCTCTCTGATCACTACTCCCATCGTCCTCTCTCTGATCACTACTCCCATCACTACTCCCATCGTCCTCTGTCCTCTCTCTGATTACTACTCCCATCGTCCTCTCTCTGATCACTACTCCCATCGTCCTCTCTCTCTGATCACTACTCCATCACTACTCCCATCGTCCTCTGTCCTCTCTCTGATCACTACTCCCATCACTACTCCCATCGTCTTCTGTCCTCTCTCTCTGATCACTACTCCCATCGTCCTCTGTCCTCTCTCTGATCACTACTCCCATCGTCCTCTGTCCTCTCTCTGATCACTACTCCCATCGTCCTCTGTCCTCTCTCTGATCACTACTCCCATCGTCCTCTGTCCTCTCTCTGATCACTACTCCCATCGTCCTCTCTCCTCTCTCTGATCACTACTCCCATCGTCCTCTGTCCTCTCTGATCACTACTCCCATCGTCCTCTCTCCTCTCTGATCACTACTCCCATCCTCCTCTGTCCTCTCTCTGATCACTACTCCCATCGTCCTCTCTCTCTGATCACTACTCCCATCGTCCTCTCTCCTCTCTGATCACTACTCCCATCGTCCTCTGTCCTCTCTCTGATCACTACTCCCATCTCCTCTGTCCTCTCTCTGATCACTACTCCCATCGTCCTCTCTCTCGATCACTACTCCCATCGTCCTCTGTCCTCCTCTCTCTGATCACTACTCCCATCGTCCTCTCTCCTCTCTCTGATCACTACTCCCATCGTCCTCTCACTCGATCACTACTCCCATCGTCCTCTGTCCTCTCTCTGATCACTACTCCCATCGTCCTCTCTCCGAATCACTACTCCCATCGTCCTCTGTCCTCCTCTCTCTGATCACTACTCCCATCGTCCTCTCTCTCCTCTCTCTGATCACTACTCCCATTGTCCTCTCTCCGATCACTACTCCCATCGTCCTCTCTCTGATCACTACTCCCATCGTCCTCTGTCCTCCTCTCTCTGATCACTACTCCCATCGTCCTCTCTCCGATCACTACTCAAATCGTCCTCTGTCCACTCTCTGATCACTACTCCCATCCTCCTCTGTCCTCTCTCTGATCACTACTCCCACCGTCCTCTCTCCTCTCTGATCACTACTCCCATCCTCTGTCCTCTCTCTGATCACTACTCCCATCCTCCTCTGTCCTCTCTCTGATCACTACTCCTATCGTCCTCTCTCCTCTCTCTCTGATCACTACTCCCATCCTCCTCTCTCCTCTCTGATCACTACTCCCATCCTCCTCTCTCTGATCACTACTCCCATCCTCCTCTGTCCTCTCTGATCACTACTCCCATCCTCCTGTCCTCTCTCTGATCACTACTCCCATCCTCCTCTCACCTCTCTGATCACTACTCCCATCCTCCTCTCTCCTCTCTCTGATCACTACTCCCATCCTCCTCTGTCCTCTCTGATCACTACTCCTATCCTCCTCTGTCCTCTCTCTGATCACTACTCCCATCCTCCTGTCCTCTCTCTGATCACTACTCCCATCGTCCTCTGTCCTCCTCTCTCTGATCACTACTCCCATCGTCCTCTCTCCGATCACTACTCAAATCGTCCTCTGTCCTCTCTCTGATCACTACTCCCATCGTCCTCTGTCCTCCTCTCTCTGATCACTACTCCCATCGTCCTCTCTCCGATCACTACTCAAATCGTCCTCTGTCCTCTCTCTGATCACTACTCCCATCCTCCTCTGTCCTCTCTCTGATCACTACTCCCACCGTCCTCTCTCCTCTCTGATCACTACTCCCATCCTCCTCTGTCCTCTCTCTGATCACTACTCCTATCGTCCTCTCTCCTCTCTCTCTGATCACTACTCCCATCCTCCTCTCTCCTCTCTGATCACTACTCCCATCCTCCTCTCTCTGATCACTACTCCCATCCTCCTCTGTCCTCTCTGATCACTACTCCCATCCTCCTGTCCTCTCTCTGATCACTACTCCCATCCTCCTCTCACCTCTCTGATCACTACTCCCATCCTCCTCTCTCCTCTCTCTGATCACTACTCCCATCCTCCTCTGTCCTCTCTGATCACTACTCCTATCCTCCTCTGTCCTCTCTCTGATCACTACTCCCATCCTCCTGTCCTCTCTCTGATCACTACTCCCATCCTCCTCTCTCCTCTCTCTCTGATCACTACTCCCATCGTCCTCTCTCCTCTCTGATCACTACTCCCATCCTCCTCTCTCCTCTCTCTCTGATCACTACTCCCATCCTCCTCTCTCCTCTCTGATCACTACTCCCATCCTCCTCTCTCTGATCGCTACTCCCATCGTCCTCTGTCCTCTCTAAACACTACTCCCATTGTCCTCTGTCCTCTCTCTGATCACTACTCCCATCGTCCTGTCCTCCTCTCTGATCACTACTCCCATCCTCCTCTGTCCTCTCTGATCACTACTCCCCTCTTCCTCTGTCCTCTCTCTGATCACTACTCCCATCGTCCTCTCTCCTCTCTCTGATCACTACTCCCATCGTCCTCTCTCCTCTCTCTGATCACTACTCCCATCCTCCTCTGTCCTCTCTGATCACTACTCCCATCCTCCTCTGTCCTCTCTGATCACTACTCCCATCCTCCTCTGTCCTCTCTCTGATCACTACTCCCATCCTCCTCTCTCCTCTCTCTCTGATCACTACTCCCATCGTCCTCTCTCCTCTCTCTGATCACTACTCCCATCCTCCTCTCTCCTCTCTCTGATCACTACTCCCATCCTCCTCTGTCCTCTCTGATCACTACTCCCATCCTCCTCTCTCCTCTCTGATCACTACTCCCATCCTCCTCTCTGATCACTACTCCCATCGTCCTCTGTCCTCTCTGATCACTACTCCCATCGTCCTCTGTCCTCTCTCTGATCACTACTCCCATCGTCCTGTCCTCCTCTCTGATCACTACTCCCATCGTCCTCTGTCCTCTCTCTGATCACTACTCCCATCCTCCTCTGTCCTCTTTCTGATCACTACTCCCATCGTCCTCTCTCCTCTCTCTGATCACTACTCCCATCGTCCTCTCTCCTCTCTCTGATCACTACTCCCATCGTCCTCTCTCCTCTCTCTGATCACTACTCCCATCGTCCTCTCTCCTCTCTCTGATCACTACTCCCATCGTCCTCTCTCTGATCACTACTCCCATCGTCCTCTCTCCTCTCTCTGATCACTACTCCCATTGTCCTCTCTCTGATCACTACTCCCATCGTCCTCTCTCTGATCACTACTCCCATCGTCCTCTCTCCTCTCTCTGATCACTACTCCCATCGTCCTCTGTCCTCTCTCTGATTACTACTCCCATCGTCCTCTCTCTGATCACTACTCCCATCGTCCTCTGTCCTCTCTCTGATCACTACTCCCATCGTCCTCTGTCCTCTCTCTGATCACTACTCCCACCGTCCTCTCTCCTCTCTGATCACTACTCCCATCCTCCTCTGTCCTCTCTCTGATCACTACTCCCATCGTCCTCTGTCCTCTCTCTGATCACTACTCCCATCCTCCTCTGTCCTCCCTCTGATCACTACTCCCATCGTCCTCTCTCCTCTCTCTGATCACTACTCCCATCCTCCTCTGTCCTCTCTCTGATCACTACTCCCATTGTCCTCTGTCCTCTCTGATCACTACTCCCATCCTCCTCTGTCCTCTCTCTGATCACTACTCCCATCCTCCTCTGTCCTCTCTCTGATCACTACTCCCATCGTCCTCTGTCCTCTCTGATCACTACTCCCATCGTCCTCTGTCCTCTCTCTGATCACTACTCCCATCGTCCTCTGTCCTCTCTCTCTGATCACTACTCCCATCGTCCTCTGTCCTCTCTCTCTGATCACTACTCCCATCGTCTTCTGTCCTCTCTCTGATCACTACTCCCATCGTCCTCTCTCTGATCACTACTCCCATCGTCCTCTGTCCTCTCTCTGATCACTACTCCCATCGTCTTCTGTCCTCTCTCTGATCACTACTCCCATCGTCTTCTGTCCTCTCTGATCACTACTCCCATCGTCCTCTGTCCTCTCTCTGATCACTACACCCATCGTCCTCTCCTCTCTCTGATCACTACTCCCATCGTCCTCTGTCCTCTCTCTGATCACTACTCCCATCGTCCTCTGTCCTCTCTCTGATCACTACTCCATAGTCCTCCTCTGTCCTCTCTCTGATCACTACTCCCATCGTCCTCTGTCCTCTCTCTGATCACTACTCCCATCGTTCTCTGTCCTCTCTCTGATCACTACTCCCATCGTCCTCTCTGATCACTACTCCCATCCTCCTGTCCTCTCTCTGATCACTACTCCCATCGTCCTCTCTCTGATCACTACTCTCCATCCTCCTCTCTCTGATCACTACTCCCATCGTCCTCCGTCCTCTCTCTGATCACTACTCCCATCGTCCTCTCTCTGATCACTACTCCCATCGTCCTCTGTCCTCTCTGATCACTACTCCCATTGTCCTCTGTCCTCTCTCTGATCACTACTCCCATCGTCCTCTGTCCTCTCTCTGATCACTACTCCCATCGTCCTCTGTCCTCTCTCTGATCACTACTCCCATCGTCCTCTGTCCTCTCTCTGATCACTACTCCCATCGTCCTCTCTCTGATCACTACTCCCATCGTCCTCTCTCTGATCACTACTCCCATCACTACTCCCATCGTCCTCTGTCCTCTCTCTGATCACTACTCCCATCGTCCTCTCTCTGATCACTACTCCCATCGTCCTCTCTCTGATCACTACTCCCATCACTACTCCCATCGTCCTCTGTCCTCTCTCTGATCACTACTCCCATCGTCCTCTGTCCTCTCTCTCTGATCACTACTCCCATCGTCCTCTCTCTGATCACTACTCCCATTGTCCTCTGTCCTCTCTGATCACTACTACTCCCATCGTCCTCTGTCCTCTCTCTGATCACTACTCCATCGTCCTCTGTCCACTCTCTGATCACTACTCCCATCGTCCTCTGTCCTCTCTCTGATCACTACTCCCATCGTCCTCTGTCTCTCTCTCTGATCACTACTCCCATCGTCCTCTGTCCTCTCTCTGATCACTACTCCCATCCTCCTCTGTCCTCTCTCTGATCACTACTCCCATCGTCCTCTCTCCTCTCTGATCACTACTCCCATCCTCCTCTTCCTCTCTCTGATCACTACTCCCATCGTCCTCTCTCCTCTCTGATCACTACTCCCATCCTCCTCTGTCCTCTCTCTGATCACTACTCCCATCGTCCTCTCTCCTCTCTCTGATCACTACTCCCATCGTCCTCTCTCCTCTCTCTGATCACTACTCCCATCCTCCTCTGTCCTCTCTCTGATCACTACTCCCATCGTCCTCTCTCCTCTCTGATCACTACTCCCATCGTCCTCTGTCCTCTCTCTGATCACTACTCCCATCGTCTCTCTCTCAGATCACTACTCCCATCGTCCTCTCTCCTCTCTGATCACTACTCCATCCTCTGTCCTCTCTCTGATCACTACTCCATCTCTCTGTCCTCTCTCTGATCACTACTCCCATCCTCCTCTGTCCTCTCTCTGATCACTACTCCTATCGTCCTCTCTCCTCTCTCTCTGATCACTACTCCCATCCTCCTCTCTCCTCTCTGATCACTACTCCCATCCTCCTCTCTCTGATCACTACTCCCATCCTCCTCTGTCCTCTCTGATCACTACTCCCATCCTCCTGTCCTCTCTCTGATCACTACTCCCATCCTCCTCTCTCCTCTCTGATCACTACTCCCATCCTCCTCTCTCCTCTCTCTGATCACTACTCCCATCGTCCTCTCTCTGATCACTACTCCATCGTCCTCTCTCTGATCACTACTCCCATCGTCCTCTGTCCTCTCTCTGATCACTACTCCCATCCTCCTCTGTCCTCTCTCTGATCACTACTCCCATCGTCCTCTGTCCTCTCTCTGATCACTACTCCCATCGTCCTCTCTCCTCTCTCTGATCACTACTCCATCCTCCTCTGTCCTCTCTCTGATCACTACTCCCATCCTCCTCTGTCCCTCTCTCTGATCACTACTCCCATCCTCCTCTCTTCCTCTCTCTGATCACTACTCCCATCCTCCTCTGTCCTCTCTCCTGATCACTACTCCCATCCTCCTCTGTCCTCTCTCTGATCACTACTCCCATCCTCCTCTGTCCTCTCTCTGATCACTACTCCCATCCCTCCCTCTGTCCTCTCTCTGATCACTACTCCATCCTCCTCTCTCTGATCACTACTCCCATCCTCCTCTCTTCCTCTCTCTGATCACTACTCCCATCCTCCTCTGTCCTCTCTCTGATCACTACTCCCATCCTCCTCTGTCCTCTCTCTGATCACTACTCCCATCGTCCTCTGTCCTCTCTCTCTGATCACTACTCCCATCGTCCTCTCTCCGATCACTACTCCCATCGTCCTCTCTCCTCTCTCTGATCACTACTCCCATCGTCCTCTCTCCTCCTGATCACTACTCCCATCGTCCTCTGTCCTCTCTCTGATCACTACTCCCATCCTCCTCTGTCCTCTCTCTGATCACTACTCCCATCCTCCTCTGTCCTCTCTCTGATCACTACTCCCATCGTCCTCTGTCCTCTCTCTGATCACTACTCCCATCGTCCTCTCTCCTCTCTCTGATCACTACTCCCATCCTCCTCTGTCCTCTCTCTGATCACTACTCCCATCCTCCTCTCTCCTCTCTCTGATCACTACTCCCATCCTCCTGTCTTCCTCTCTCCGATCACTACTCCCATCCTCCTCTGTCCTCTCTCTGATCACTACTCCCATCCTCCTCTGTCCTCTCTCTTGATCACTACTCCCATCCTCCTCTCTGTCCTCTCTCTGATCACTACTCCCATCGTCCTCTCTCTTGATCACTACTCCCATCCTCCTCTCTCCTCTCTCTGATCACTACTCCCATCCTCCTCTGTCCTCTCTCTGATCACTACTCCCATCCTCCTCTGTCCTCTCTCTGATCACTACTCCCATCGTCCTCTGTCCTCCTCTCTCTGATCACTACTCCCATCGTCCTCTCTCCGATCACTACTCCCATCGTCCTCTCTCCTCTCTCTGATCACTACTCCCATCCTCCTCTGTCCTCTCTCTGATCACTACTCCCATCCTCCTCTGTCCTCTCTCTCGATCACTACTCCCATCCTCCTCTGTCCTCTCTCTGATCACTACTCCCATCGTCCTCTGTCCTCTCTCTCCGATCACTACTCCCATCGTCCTCTCTCTGATCACTACTCCCATCGTCCTCTCTCCGATCACTACTCCCATCGTCCTCTGTCCTCTCTCTGATCACTACTCCCATCCTCCTCTGTCCTCTCTCTGATCACTACTCCCATCCTCCTCTGTCCTCTCTCTGATCACTACTCCCACCGTCCTCTTCTCCTCTCTGATCACTACTCCCATCGTCCTCTGTCCTCTCTCTGATCACTACTCCCATCCTCCTCTGTCCTCTCTCTGATCACTACTCCCATCCTCCTCTGTCCTCTCTCTGATCACTACTCCCACCGTCCTCTCTCCTCTCTCTGATCACTACTCCCATCGTCCTCTGTCCTCTCTCTGATCACTACTCCCATCGTCTTCTGTCCTCTCTCTGATCACTACTCCCATCCTCCTCTGTCCTCTCTGATCACTACTCCCATCCTCCTCTGTCCTCTCTCTGATCACTACTCCCATCCTCCTGTCCTCTCTCTGATCACTACTCCCATCCTCCTCTCTCTGATCACTACTACTCCACCGTCCTCTCCTCTCTCTGATCACTACTCCCATCCTCCTCTGTCCTCTCTCTGATCACTACTCCCATCCTCCTCTGTCCTCTCTCTGATCACTACTCCCATCGTCCTCTCTCCTCTCTGATCACTACTCCTCATCCTCCTCTCTCCTCTCTCTCTGATCACTACTCCCATCGTCCTCTCTCCTCTCTCTGATCACTACTCCCATCCTCCTCTCTCCTCTCTGATCACTACTCCCATCCTCCTCTCTCCTCTCTCTCTGATCACTACTCCCATCGTCCTCTCTCCTCTCTGATCACTACTCCCATCCTCCTCTCTCCTCTCTCTCTGATCACTACTCCCATCGTCCTCTCTCCTCTCTCTGATCACTACTCCCATCCTCCTCTCTCCTCTCTCTGATCACTACTCCCATCGTCCTCTGTCCTCTCTGATCACTACTCCCATCGTCCTCTCTCCTCTCTCTGATCACTACTCCCATCGTCCTCTCTGATCACTACTCCCATCCTCCTCTGTCCTCTCTCTGATCACTACTCCCATCGTCCTCTCTCCTCTCTGATCACTACTCCCATCGTCCTCTGTCCTCCTCTCTGATCACTACTCCCATCGTCCTCTCTCCTCTCTCTGATCACTACTCCCATCGTCCTCTCTGATCACTACTCCCATCGTCCTCTATCCTCCTCTCTCTGATCACTACTCCCATCCTCCTCTGTCCTCTCTCTGATCACTACTCCCATCGTCCTCTGTCCTCTCTCTGATCACTACTCCCATCGTCCTCTGTCCTCTCTCTGATCACTACTCCCATCGTCCTCTGTCCTCTCTGATCACTACTCCCATCGTCCTCTGTCCTCTCTCTCTGATCACTACTCCCATCCTCCTGTCCTCTCTCTCTGATCACTACTCCCATCCTCCTCTGTCCTCTCTCTCTGATCACTACTCCCATCCTCCTCTGTCCTCTCTCTCTGATCACTACTCCCATCGTCCTCTCCTCTCTCTGATCACTACTCCCATCGTCCTCTCCTCTCTCTGATCACTACTCCCATCGTCCTCTCCTCTCTCTGATCACTACTCCCATCGTCCTCTCTCCTCTCTCTGATCACTACTCCCATCGTCCTCTCTCCTCTCTCTGATCACTACTCCCATCGTCCTCTCTCCTCTCTCTGATCACTACTCCCATCGTCCTCTGTCCTCTCTGATCACTACTCCCATCGTCCTCTGTCCTCTCTCTGATCACTACTCCCATCGTCCTCTGTCCTCTCTCTGATCACTACTCCCATCGTCCTCTCTCCTCTCTCTGATCACTACTCCCATCGTCCTCTGTCCTCTCTCTGATCACTACTCCCATCGTCCTCTGTCCTCTCTCTGATCACTACTCCCATCCTCCTCTGTCCTCTCTCTGATCACTACTCCCACCGTCCTCTCTCCTCTCTGATCACTACTCCCATCCTCCTCTGTCCTCTCTCTGATCACTACTCCCACCGTCCTCTCTCCTCTCTGATCACTACTCCCATCCTCCTCTGTCCTCTCTCTGATCACTACTCCCATCGTCCTCTGTCCTCTCTCTGATCACTACTCCCATCCTCCTCTGTCCTCTCTCTGATCACTACTCCCACCGTCCTCTCTCCTCTCTGATCACTACTCCCATCCTCCTCTGTCCTCACTCTGATCACTACTCCCACCGTCCTCTCTCCTCTCTGATCACTACTCCCATCCTCCTCTCTCCTCTCTCTCTGATCAATACTCCCATCGTCCTCTGTCCTCTCTCTGATCACTACTCCCATCCTCCTCTGTCCTCTCTCTGATCACTACTCCCATCCTCCTCTCTCCTCTCTCTGATCACTACTCCCATCCTCCTCTGTCCTCTCACTGATCACTACTCCCATCCTCCTCTGTCCTCTCTCTGATCACTACTCCCATCCTCCTCTGTCCTCTCTGATCACTACTCCCATCGTCCTCCGTCCTCTCTCTGATCACTACTCCCATCCTCCTCTGTCCTCTCACTGATCACTACTCCCATCGTCCTCCGTCCTCTCTGATCACTACTCCCATCGTCCTCCGTCCTCTCTCTGATCACTACTCCCATCGTCCTCCGTCCTCTCTCTGATCACTACTCCCATCCTCCTCTGTCCTCTCTCTGATCACTACTCCCATCCTCCTCCGTCCTCTCTCTGATCACTACTCCCATTGTCCTCTGTCCTCTCTCTGATCACTACTCCCATCGTCCTCCGTCCTCTCTCTGATCACTACTCCCATTGTCCTCTCTCCTCTCTCTGATCACTACTCCCATCGTCCTCTCTCTGATCACTACTCCCATCGTCCTCTCTCTGATCACTACTCCCATCGTCCTCTCTCCTCTCTGATCACTACTCCCATCCTCCTCTGTCCTCTCTCTGATCACTACTCCCATCGTCCTCTGTCCTCCTCTCTCTGATCACTACTACTCCCATCCTCCTCTGTCCTCTCTCTGATCACTACTCCCATCGTCCTCTCTCCTCTCTCTGATCACTACTCCCATCGTCCTCTCTCCTCTCTCTGATCACTACTCCCATCCTCCTCTGTCCTCTCTCTGATCACTACTCCCATCGTCCTCTCTCCGATCACTACTCCCATCGTCCTCTCTCCTCTCTGATCACTACTCCCATCGTCCTCTGTCCTCTCTCTGATCACTACTCCCATCCTCCTCTGTCCTCTCTCTGATCACTACTCCCATCGTCCTCTGTCCTCTCTCTGATCACTACTCCCATCGTCCTCTCTCTGATCACTACTCCCATCCTCCTCTGTCCTCTCTCTGATCACTACTCCCATCGTCCTCTGTCCTCTATCTGATCACTACTCCCACCGTCCTCTCTCCTCTCTGATCACTACTCCCATCCTCCTCTGTCCTCTCTCTGATCACTACTCCCATCCTCCTCTCTCCTCTCTCTGATCACTACTCCCATCGTCCTCTCTCCGATCACTACTCCCATCGTCCTCTGTCCTCCTCCTTCTGATCACTACTCCCATCGTCCTCTCTCCTCTCTCTGATCACTACTCCCATCGTCCTCTCTCCGATCACTACTCCCATCGTCCTCTGTCCTCTCTCTGATCACTACTCCCATCGTCCTCTCTCTGATCACTACTCCCATCGTCCTCTGTCCTCCTCTCTCTGATCACTACTCCCATCGTCCTCTCTCCGATCACTACTCCCATCGTCCTCTGTCCTCTCTCTGATCACTACTCCCATCCTCCTCTGTCCTCTCTCTGATCACTACTCCCATCCTCCTCTGTCCTCTCTCTGATCACTACTCCCATCGTCCTCTCTCCTCTCTCTCTGATCACTACTCCCATCGTCCTCTCTCCTCTCTCTCTGATCACTACTCCCATCGTCCTCTCTCTGATCACTACTCCCATCGTCCTCTCTCTGATCACTACTCCCATCCTCCTCTGTCCTCTCTCTGATCACTACTCCCATCCTCCTCTGTCCTCTCTCTGATCACTACTCCCATCCTCCTCTGTCCTCTCTCTGATCACTACTCCCATCCTCCTCTCTCCTCTCTCTGATCACTACTCCCATCGTCCTCTGTCCTCTCTCTGATCACTACTCCCATCGTCCTCTCTCCTCTCTCTCTGATCACTACTCCCATCCTCCTCTCTCTGATCAATACTCCCATCGTCCTCTCTCTGATCACTACACCAATCCTCCTCTCTCTGATCACTACTCCCATCGTCCTCTCTCTGATCACTACTCCCATCCTCCTCTGTCCTCTCTCTGATCATTACTCCCATCCTCCTCTCTCTGATCAATACTCCCATCGTCCTCTCTCTGATCACTACTCCAATCCTCCTCTCTCTGATCACTACTCCCATCGTCCTCTCTCTGATCACTACTCCCATCCTCCTCTGTCCTCTCTCTGATCACTACTCCCATCCTCCTGTCCTCTCTCTGATCACTACTCCCATCCTCCTCTCTCTGATCACTACTCCCATCCTCCTCTCTCCTCTCTCTCTGATCACTACTCCCATCGTCCTCTCTCCTCTCTGATCACTACTCCCATCCTCCTCTCTCCTCTCTCTCTGATCACTACTCCCATCGTCCTCTCTCCTCTCTCCTCTCTCTGATCACTACTCCCATCCTCCTCTCTCCTCTCTCTGATCACTACTCCCATCGTCCTCTGTCCTCTCTGATCACTACTCCCATCGTCCTCTGTCCTCTCTCTGATCACTACTCCCATCCTCCTCTCTCCTCCTCTCTCTGATCACTACTCCCATCGTCCTCTGTCCTCTCTCTGATTACTACTCCCATCGTCCTCTCTCTGATCACTACTCCCATCGTCCTCTGTCCTCTCTCTGATCACTACTCCCATCCTCCTCTGTCCTCTCTCTGATCACTACTCCCATCGTCCTCTGTCCTCTCTGATCACTACTCCCATCGTCCTCTGTCCTCTCTCTCTGATCACTACTCCCATCCTCCTGTCCTCTCTCTCTGATCACTACTCCCATCGTCCTCTGTCCTCTCTCTCTGATCACTACTCCCATCCTCCTGTCCTCTCTCTCTGATCACTACTCCCATCCTCCTCTGTCCTCTCTCTCTGATCACTACTCCCATCGTCCTCTCTCCTCTCTCTGATCACTACTCCCATCCTCCTCTCTCCTCTCTCTGATCATTACTCCCATCCTCCTCTCTCTGATCAATACTCCCATCGTCCTCTCTCTGATCACTACTCCAATCCTCCTCTCTCTGATCACTACTCCCATCCTCCTCTGTCCTCTCTCTGATCACTACTCCCATCCTCCTCTGTCCTCTCTCTGATCACTACTCCCATCCTCCTGTCCTCTCTCTGATCACTACTCCCATCCTCCTGTCCTCTCTCTGATCACTACTCCCATCCTCCTGTCCTCTCTCTGATCACTACTCCCATCCTCCTCTCTCTGATCACTACTCCCATCCTCCTCTCTCCTCTCTGATCACTACTCCCATCGTCCTCTCTCCTCTCTGATCACTACTCCCATCCTCCTCTCTCCTCTCTCTCTGATCACTACTCCCATCGTCCTCTCTCCTCTCTGATCACTACTCCCATCCTCCTCTCTCCTCTCTCTCTGATCACTACTCCCATCGTCCTCTCTCCTCTCTCTGATCACTACTCCCATCGTCCTCTCTCCTCTCTCTGATCACTACTCCCATCGTCCTCTGTCCTCTCTGATCACTACTCCCATCGTCCTCTGTCCTCTCTCTGATCACTACTCCCATCCTCCTCTCTCCTCTCTCTGATCACTACTCCCATCGTCCTCTCTGATCACTACTCCCATCGTCCTCTGTCCTCTCTCTGATCACTACTCCCATCGTCCTCTGTCCTCCTCTCTGATCACTACTCCCATCGTCCTCTGTCCTCCTCTCTCTGATCACTACTCCCATCGTCCTCTGTCCTCTCTTTGATTACTACTCCCATCGTCCTCTCTCTGATCACTACTCCCATCGTCCTCTGTCCTCTCTCTGATCACTACTCCCATCCTCCTCTGTCCTCTCTCTGATCACTACTCCCATCGTCCTCTGTCCTCTCTGATCACTACTCCCATCGTCCTCTGTCCTCTCTCTCTGATCACTACTCCCATCGTCCTCTGTCCTCTCTCTCTGATCACTACTCCCATCCTCCTGTCCTCTCTCTCTGATCACTACTCCCATCCTCCTCTGTCCTCTCTCTCTGATCACTACTCCCATCCTCCTCTGTCCTCTCTCTCTGATCACTACTCCCATCGTCCTCTCCTCTCTCTGATCACTACTCCCATCGTCCTCTCTCCTCTCTCTGATCACTACTCCCACCGTCCTCTCTCTGATCACTACTCCCATCCTCCTCTGTCCTCTCTCTGATCACTACTCCCACCGTCCTCTCTCCTCTCTGATCACTACTCCCATCGTCCTCTGTCCTCTCTCTGATCACTACTCCCACCGTCCTCTGTCCTCTCTCTGATCACTACTCCCATCCTCCTATCCTCTCTCTCTGATCACTACTCCCATCGTCTTCTGTCCTCTCTCTGATCACTACTCCCATCGTCCTCTCTCTGATCACTACTCCCATCGTCCTCTGTCCTCTCTCTGATCACTACTCCCATCCTCCTCTGTCCTCTCTCTGATCACTACTCCCATCGTCCTCTGTCCTCTCTGATCACTACTCCCATCGTCCTCTGTCCTCTCTCTCTGATCACTACTCCCATCGTCCTCTGTCCTCTCTCTCTGATCACTACTCCCATCCTCCTGTCCTCTCTCTCTGATCACTACTCCCATCCTCCTCTGTCCTCTCTCTCTGATCACTACTCCCATCCTCCTCTGTCCTCTCTCTCTGATCACTACTCCCATCGTCCTCTCCTCTCTCTGATCACTACTCCCATCGTCCTCTCTCCTCTCTCTGATCACTACTCCCACCGTCCTCTCTCTGATCACTACTCCCATCCTCCTCTGTCCTCTCTCTGATCACTACTCCCACCGTCCTCTCTCCTCTCTGATCACTACTCCCATCGTCCTCTGTCCTCTCTCTGATCACTACTCCCACCGTCCTCTGTCCTCTCTCTGATCACTACTCCCATCCTCCTCTGTCCTCTCTCTGATCACTACTCCCATCGTCCTCTGTCCTCTCTCTGATCACTACTCCCATCGTCCTCTGTCCTCTCTCTCTGATCACTACTCCCATCCTCCTGTCCTCTCTCTCTGATCACTACTCCCATCGTCCTCTGTCCTCTCTCTCTGATCACTACTCCCATCCTCCTGTCCTCTCTCTGATCACTACTCCCATCGTCCTCTGTCCTCTCTCTCTGATCAATACTCCCATCCTCCTCTGTCCTCTCTCTCTGATCACTACTCCCATCCTCCTCTGTCCTCTCTGATCACTACTCCCATCGTGCTCTGTCCTCTCTCTCTGATCACTACTCCCATCCTCCTGTCCTCTCTCTCTGATCACTACTCCCATCGTCTTCTGTCTTCTCTCTGATCACTACTCCCATCGTCCTCTCTCTGATCACTACTCCCATCGTCCTCTGTCCTCTCTCTGATCACTACTCCCATCCTCCTCTCTCTGATCACTACTCCCATCCTCCTCTGTCCTCTCTGATCACTACTCCCATCGTCCTCTGTCCTCTCTGATCACTACTCCCATCGTCCTCTGTCCTCTCTCTGATCACTACTCCCATCCTCCTCTGTCCTCTCTGATCACTACTCCCATCCTCCTCTGTCCTCTCTCTGATCACTACTCCCATCCTCCTGTCCTCTCTCTCTGATCACTACTCCCATCGTCTTCTGTCCTCTCTCTGATCACTACTCCCATCGTCCTCTCTCTGATCACTACTCCCATCGTCCTCTCTCTGATCACTACTCCCATCCTCCTCTCTCTGATCAATACTCCCATCCTCCTGTGTCCTCTCTCTGATCACTACTCCCATCCTCCTCTGTCCTCTCTCTGATCACTACTCCCATCCTCCTCTGTCCTCTCTCTGATCACTACTCCCATCCTCCTGTCTCCTCTCTCTGATCACTACTCCCATCCTCCTGTCCTCTCTCTGATCACTACTCCCATCCTCCTGTCCTCTCTCTGATCACTACTCCCATCCTCCTCTGTCCTCTCTCTGATCACTACTCCCATCCTCCTCTGTCCTCTCTCTGATCACTACTCCCATCCTCCTCTGTCCTCTCTCTGATCACTACTCCCATCCTCCTCTGTCCTCTCTGATCACTACTCCCATCCTCCTCTGTCCTCTCTCTGATCACTACTCCCATCCTCCTCTGTCCTCTCTCTGATCACTACTCCCATCCTCCTCTGTCCTCTCTCTGATCACTACTCCCATCCTCCTCTGTCCTCTCTCTGATCACTACTCCCATCCTCCTGTCTCCTCTCTCTGATCACTACTCCCATCCTCCTGTCTCCTCTCTCTGATCACTACTCCCATCGTCCTCTCCTCTCTCTGATCACTACTCCCATCCTCCTCTCTCCTCTCTCTGATCACTACTCCCCTCTTCCTCTGTCCTCTCTCTGATCACTACTCCCATCGTCCTCTGTCCTCTCTCTGATCACTACTCCCATCGTCCTCTCTCTGATCACTACTCCCATCGTCCTCTCTCTGATCACTACTCCCATCCTCCTCTGTCCTCTCTCTGATCACTACTCCCATCCTCCTCTGTCCTCTCTCTGATCACTACTCCCATCGTCCTCTCTCCTCTCTCTGATCACTACTCCCCTCTTCCTCTGTCCTCTCTCTGATCACTACTCCCATCGTCCTCTCTCCTCTCTCTGATCACTACTCCCGTCCTCCTCTCTCCTCTCTCTGATCACTACTCCCATCCTCCTCTCTCCTCTCTGATCACTACTCCCATCCTCCTCTCTCCTCTCTCTCTGATCACTACTCCCATCCTCCTCTGTCCTCTCTCTGATCACTACTCCCATCGTCCTCTCTCCTCTCTCTGATCACTACTCCCATCCTCCTCTGTCCTCTCTCTGATCACTACTCCCATCCTCCTCTGTCCTCTCTCTGATCACTACTCCCATCCTCCTCTGTCCTCTCTCTGATCACTACTCCCATCCTCCTCTGTCCTCTCTCTGATCACTACTCCCATCGTCCTCTGTCCTCTCTCTGATCACTACTCCCATCGTCCTCTGTCCTCTCTCTGATCACTACTCCCATCCTCCTCTCTCCTCTCTCTGATCACTACTCCCCTCTTCCTCTGTCCTCTCTCTGATCACTACTCCCATCGTCCTCTGTCCTCTCTCTGATCACTACTCCCATCGTCCTCTCTCTGATCACTACTCCCATCGTCCTCTCTCTGATCACTACTCCCATCCTCCTCTGTCCTCTCTCTGATCACTACTCCCATCCTCCTCTGTCCTCTCTCTGATCACTACTCCCATCGTCCTCTCTCCTCTCTCTGATCACTACTCCCCTCTTCCTCTGTCCTCTCTCTGATCACTACTCCCATCGTCCTCTCTCCTCTCTCTGATCACTACTCCCATCCTCCTCTGTCCTCTCTCTGATCACTACTCCCATCGTCCTCTCTCCTCTCTGATCACTACTCCCATCCTCCTCTCTCCTCTCTCTCTGATCACTACTCCCATCCTCCTCTGTCCTCTCTCTGATCACTACTCCCATCGTCCTCTCTCCTCTCTCTGATCACTACTCCCATCCTCCTCTGTCCTCTCTCTGATCACTACTCCCATCCTCCTCTGTCCTCTCTCTGATCACTACTCCCATCCTCCTCTGTCCTCTCTCTGATCACTACTCCCATCCTCCTCTGTCCTCTCTCTGATCACTACTCCCATCGTCCTCTGTCCTCTCTCTGATCACTACTCCCATCGTTCTCTCTCCTCTCTCCGATCACTACTCCCATCGTTCTCTCTCCTCTCTCCGATCACTACTCCCATCCTCCTCTGTCCTCTCTCTGATCACTACTCCCATCCTCCTCTCTCCTCTCTGATCACTACTCCCATCGTTCTCTCTCCTCTCTCCGATCACTACTCCCATCCTCCTCTGTCCTCTCTCTGATCACTACTCCCATCGTCCTCTCTCCTCTCTCTGATCACTACTCCCATCCTCCTCTCTCCTCTCTCCGATCACTACTCCCATCCTCCTCTCTCCTCTCTCTGATCACTACTCCCATCGTCCTCTCTCCGATCACTACTCCCATCGTCCTCCGTCCTCTCTCTGATCACTACTCCCATCCTCCTCTGTCCTCCTCTCTCTGATCACTACTACTCCCATCCTCCTCTGTCCTCTCTCCGATCACTACTCCCATCGTCCTCTGTCCTCTCTCTGATCACTACTCCCATCCTCCTCTGTCCTCTCTCTGATCACTACTCCCATCCTCCTCTGTCCTCTCTGATCACTACTCCCATCCTCCTCTGTCCTCTCTCTGATCACTACTCCCATCCTCCTCTGTCCTCTCTCTGATCACTACTCCCATCCTCCTCTGTCCTCTCTCTGATCACTACTCCCATCGTCCTCTGTCCTCTCTCTGATCACTACTCCCATCGTCCTCTGTCCTCTCTCTGATCACTACTCCCATCGTCCTCTGTCCTCTCTCTGATCACTACTCCCATCGTCCTCTGTCCTCTCTCTGATCACTACTCCCATCCTCCTCTGTCCTCTCTCTGATCACTACTCCCATCCTCCTGTCCTCTCTCTCTGATCACTACTCCCATCGTCCTCTGTCCTCTCTCTGATCACTACTCCCATCGTCCTTTGTCCTCTCTCCGATCACTACTCCCATCGTCCTCTGTCCTCTCTCTGATCACTACTCCCATCGTCCTCTGTCCTCTCTCTGATCACTACTCCCATCGTCCTCTGTCCTCTCTCTGATCACTACTCCCATCGTCCTCTGTCCTCTCTCTGATCACTACTCCCATCGTCCTCTGTCCTCTCTCTGATCACTACTCCCATCCTCCTCTGTCCTCTCTCTGATCACTACTCCCATCCTCCTGTCCTCTCTCTCTGATCACTACTCCCATCGTCCTCTGTCCTCTCTCTGATCACTACTCCCATCGTCCTCATCTCCTCTCTGATCACTACTCCCATCCTCCTCTGTCCTCTCTCTGATCACTACTCCCATCGTCCTCTGTCCTCTCTCTGATCACTACTCCCATCGTCCTCTCTCCTCTCTGATCACTACTCCCATCCTCCTCTCTCCTCTCTCTGATCACTACTCCCATCCTCCTCTCTCCTCTCTCTGATCACTACTCCCATCCTCCTCTGTCCTCTCTCTGATCATTACTCCCATCTTCCTCTCTCTGATCAATACTCCCATCGTCCTCTCTCTGATCACTACTCCCATCCTCCTCTCTCTGATCAATACTCCCATCGTCCTCTCTCTGATCACTACTCCCATCCTCCTCTCTCTGATCAATACTCCCATCCTCCTGTGTCCTCTCTCTGATCACTACTCCCATCCTCCTCTGTCCTCTCTCTGATCACTACTCCCATCCTCCTCTGTCCTCCTCTCTGATCACTACTCCCATCCTCCTGTCTCCTCTCTCTGATCACTACTCCCATCCTCCTGTCCTCTCTCTGATCACTACTCCCATCCTCCTGTCCTCTCTCTGATCACTACTCCCATCCTCCTCTGTCCTCTCTCTGATCACTACTCCCATCCTCCTCTGTCCTCTCTCTGATCACTACTCCCATCCTCCTCTGTCCTCTCTCTGATCACTACTCCCATCCTCCTCTGTCCTCTCTCTGATCACTACTCCCATCCTCCTCTGTCCTCTCTCTGATCACTACTCCCATCCTCCTCTGTCCTCTCTCTGATCACTACTCCCATCCTCCTCTGTCCTCTCTCTGATCACTACTCCCATCCTCCTCTGTCCTCTCTCTGATCACTACTCCCATCCTCCTGTCTCCTCTCTCTGATCACTACTCCCATCCTCCTGTCTCCTCTCTCTGATCACTACTCCCATCGTCCTCTCCTCTCTCTGATCACTACTCCCATCCTCCTCTCTCCTCTCTCTGATCACTACTCCCCTCTTCCTCTGTCCTCTCTCTGATCACTACTCCCATCGTCCTCTGTCCTCTCTCTGATCACTACTCCCATCGTCCTCTCTCTGATCACTACTCCCATCGTCCTCTCTCTGATCACTACTCCCATCCTCCTCTGTCCTCTCTCTGATCACTACTCCCATCCTCCTCTGTCCTCTCTCTGATCACTACTCCCATCGTCCTCTCTCCTCTCTCTGATCACTACTCCCCTCGTCCTCTGTCCTCTCTCTGATCACTACTCCCATCGTCCTCTCTCCTCTCTCTGATCACTACTCCCATCCTCCTCTGTCCTCTCTCTGATCACTACTCCCATCGTCCTCTCTCCTCTCTGATCACTACTCCCATCCTCCTCTCTCCTCTCTCTCTGATCACTACTCCCATCCTCCTCTGTCCTCTCTCTGATCACTACTCCCATCGTCCTCTCTCCTCTCTCTGATCACTACTCCCATCCTCCTCTGTCCTCTCTCTGATCACTACTCCCATCCTCCTCTGTCCTCTCTCTGATCACTACTCCCATCCTCCTCTGTCCTCTCTCTGATCACTACTCCCATCCTCCTCTGTCCTCTCTCTGATCACTACTCCCATCGTCCTCTGTCCTCTCTCTGATCACTACTCCCATCGTCCTCTGTCCTCTCTCTGATCACTACTCCCATCGTCCTCTGTCCTCTCTCTGATCACTACTCCCATCCTCCTCTGTCCTCTCTCTGATCACTACTCCCATCGTTCTCTCTCCTCTCTCCGATCACTACTCCCATCGTTCTCTCTCCTCTCTCCGATCACTACTCCCATCCTCCTCTGTCCTCTCTCTGATCACTACTCCCATCCTCCTCTCTCCTCTCTGATCACTACTCCCATCGTTCTCTCTCCTCTCTCCGATCACTACTCCCATCCTCCTCTGTCCTCTCTCTGATCACTACTCCCATCGTCCTCTCTCCTCTCTCTGATCACTACTCCCATCCTCCTCTCTCCTCTCTCCGATCACTACTCCCATCCTCCTCTCTCCTCTCTCTGATCACTACTCCCATCGTCCTCTCTCCGATCACTACTCCCATCGTCCTCCGTCCTCTCTCTGATCACTACTCCCATCCTCCTCTGTCCTCCTCTCTCTGATCACTACTACTCCCATCCTCCTCTGTCCTCTCTCCGATCACTACTCCCATCGTCCTCTGTCCTCTCTCTGATCACTACTCCCATCCTCCTCTGTCCTCTCTCTGATCACTACTCCCATCGTCCTCTCTCCTCTCTCTGATCACTACTCCCATCCTCCTCTGTCCTCTCTCTGATCACTACTCTCATCGTCCTCTCTCCGATCACTACTCCCATCCTCCTCTGTCCTCTCTCTGATCACTACTCCCATCCTCCTCTGTCCTCTCTCTGATCACTACTCCCATCGTCCTCTCTCCTCTCTCTGATCACTACTCCCATCCTCCTCTGTCCTCTCTCTGATCACTACTCTCATCGTCCTCTCTCTGATCACTACTCCCATCCTCCTCTGTCCTCTCTCTGATCACTACTCCCATCGTCCTCTGTCCTCTCTCTGATCACTACTCCCATCGTCCTCTGTCCTTTCTCTGATCACTACTCCCATCGTCCTCTGTCCTCTCTCTGATCACTACTCCCATCCTCCTCTGTCCTCTCTCTGATCACTACTCCCATCCTCCTGTCCTCTCTCTCTGATCACTACTCCCATCGTCTTCTGTCCTCTCTCTGATCATTACTCCCATCCTCCTCTCTCTGATCAATACTCCCATCGTCCTCTCTCTGATCACTACTCCAATCCTCCTCTCTCTGATCACTACTCCATCGTCCTCTCTCTGATCACTACTCCCATCCTCCTCTCTCCTCTCTCTGATCACTACTCCCATCGTCCTCTCTCCTCTCTCTCTGATCACTACTCCCATCCTCCTGTCCTCTCTGATCACTACTCCCATCGTCCTCTGTCCTCTCTCTGATCACTACTCCCATCCTCCTCTGTCCTCTCTCTGATCACTACTCCCATCCTCCTGTCTCCTCTCTGATCACTACTCCCATCCTCCTCTGTCCTCTCTCTGATCACTACTCCCATCCTCCTGTCTCCTCTCTCTGATCACTACTCCCATCCTCCTGTCTCCTCTCTGATCACTACTCCCATCCTCCTCTGTCCTCTCTCTGATCACTACTCCCCTCTTCCTCTGTCCTCTCTCTGATCACTACTCCCATCCTCCTCTGTCCTCTCTCTGATCACTACTCCCATCCTCCTCTGTCCTCTCTCTGATCACTACTCCCATCCTCCTCTGTCCTCTCTCTGATCACTACTCCCATCCTCCTCTGTCCCTCTCTCTGATCACTACTCCCATCGTCCTCTTCTCCTCTCTCTGATCACTACTCCCATCCTCCTCTGTCCTCTCTCTGATCACTACTCCCATCGTCCTCTCGTCCTCTCTCTGATCACTACTCCCATCCTCCTCTGTCCTCCTCTCTCTGATCACTACTCCCATCCTCCTCTGTCCTCTCTCTGATCACTACTCCCATCGTCCTCTCTCCTCTCTCTGATCACTACTCCCATCGTCCTCTGTCCCTCCTCTCTGATCACTACTCCCATCCTCCTCTGTCCTCCTCTCTGATCACTACTCCCATCCTCCTCTGTCCTCTCTGATCACTACTCCCATCGTCCTCTGTCCTCTCTGATCACTACTCCCATCGTCCTCTGTCCTCTCTCTGATCACTACTCCCATCCTCCTCTCTCCTCTCTCTGATCACTACTCCCATCGTCCTCTGTCCTCTCTCTGATCACTGCTCCCATCCTCCTCTCTCTCCTCTCTGATCACTACTCCCATCCTCCTCTCTCCTCTCTGATCACTACTCCCATCCTCCTCTCTCCTCTCTCTGATCACTACTCCCATCCTCCTCTCTCCTCTCTGATCACTACTCCCCATCCTCCTCTCTCCTCTCTCTGATCACTACTCCCATCCTCCTCTCTCCTCTCTGATCACTACTCCCATCCTCCTCTCTCCTCTCTGATCACTACTCCCATCCTCCTCTCTCCTCTCTCTGATCACTACTCCCATCCTCCTCTCTCTCTGATCACTACTCCCATCCTCCTCTCTCCTCTCTGATCACTACTCCCATCCTCCTCTCCTCTCTCTGATCACTACTCCCATCCTCCTCTCTGTCCTCTCTCTGATCACTACTCCTCATCCTCCTCTTCTCCTCTCTGATCACTACTCCCAGTCCTCCTCTCTCCTCTCTCTGATCACTACTCCCATCCTCCTCTGTCCTCTCTCTGATCACAATCCTCCTCTCTCCTCTCTGATCACTACTCCCATCGTCCTCTGTCCTCTCTGATCACTACTCCCATTGTCCTCTGTCCTCTCTCTGATCACTACTCCCATCGTCCTCTGTCCTCTCTCTGATCACTACTCCATCGTCCTCTCTCCTCTCTCTCTGATCACTACTCCCATCCTCCTCTGTCCTCTCTCTGATCACTACTCCCATCGTCCTCTCTCCTCTCTCTGATCACTACTCCCATCGTCCTCTGTCCTCTCTCTGATCACTACTCCCATCGTCCTCTCTCCTCTCTCTCTGATCACTACTCCCATCCTCCTCTGTCCTCTGTCTGATCACTACTCCCATCGTCCTCTGTCCTCTCTCTGATCACTACTCCCATCGTCCTCTCTCCTCTCTCTGATCACTACTCCCATCGTCCTCTCTCCTCTCTCTGATCACTACTCCCATCGTCCTCTCTCCTCTCTCTGATCACTACTCCCATCGTCCTCTCTCCTCTCTCTGATCACTACTCCCATCGTCCTCGTCCTCTCTCTGATCACTACTCCCATTGTCCTCTGTCCTCTCTCTGATCACTACTCCCATCGTCCTCTGTCCTCTCTCTGATCACTACTCCCATTGTCCTCTGTCCTCTCTCTGATCACTACTCCCATCGTCCTCTCTCCTCTCTCTGATCACTACTCCCATCGTCCTCTCTCCTCTCTCTGATCACTACTCCCATCGTCCTCCGTCCTCTCTCTGATCACTACTCCCATTGTCCTCTGTCCTCTCTCTGATCACTACTCCCATTGTCCTCTGTCCTCTCTCTGATCACTACTCCCATCCTCCTCTCTCCTCTCTCTGATCACTACTCCCATCGTCCTCCGTCCTCTCTCTGATCACTACTCCCATCCTCCTCTCTCCTCTCTCTGATCACTACTCCCATCCTCCTCTGTCCTCTCTCTGATCACTACTCCCATCCTCCTCTGTCCTCTCTCTGATCACTACTCCCATCCTCCTCTCTCCTCTCTCTGATCACTACTCCCATCGTCCTCTGTCCTCTCTGATCACTACTCCCATTGTCCTCTGTCCTCTCTCTGATCACTACTCCATCCTCCTCTCTCCTCTCTCTGATCACTACTCCCATCGTCCTCTGTCCTCTCTGATCACTACTCCCATTGTCCTCTGTCCTCTCTCTGATCACTGCTCCCATCGTCCTCTCTCCTCTCTCTCTGATCACTACTCCCATCCTCCTCTGTCCTCTCTCTGATCACTACTCCCATCGTCCTCTCTCCTCTCTCTGATCACTACTCCCATCCTCCTCTGTCCTCTCTCTGATCACTACTCCCATCGTCCTCCGTCCTCTGTCCTCTCTCTGATCACTACTCCCATCGTCCTCTCTCCTCTCTCTGATCACTACTCCCATCGTCCTCTCTCCTCTCTCTGATCACTACTCCCATCGTCCTCTCTCTGATCACTACTCCCATCGTCCTCTCTCCTCTCTCTGATCACTACTCCCATCGTCCTCCGTCCTCTCTCTGATCACTACTCCCATTGTCCTCTGTCCTCTCTGATCACTACTCCCATCGTCCTCTGTCCTCTCTCTGATCACTACTCCCATTGTCCTCTGTCCTCTCTCTGATCACTACTCCCATCGTCCTCTCTCCTCTCTCTGATCACTACTCCCATCGTCCTCTCTCCTCTCTCTGATCACTACTCCCATCGTCCTCTGTCCTCTCTCTGATCACTACTCCCATCGTCCTCTCTCTGATCACTACTCCCATCGTCCTCTGTCCTCTCTCTGATCACTACTCCCATCCTCCTCTCTCTGATCACTACTCCATCGTCCTCTGTCCTCTCTCTGATCACTACTCCCATCCTCCTCTGTCCTCTCTCTGATCACTACTCCCATCGTCCTTTGTCCTCTCTCCGATCACTACTCCCATCCTCCTCTGTCCTCTCTCTGATCACTACTCCATCGTCCTCTGTCCTCTCTCTGATCACTACTCCCATCGTCCTCTGTCCTCTCTCTCTGATCACTACTCCCATCCTCCTCTCTCCTCTCTCTCTGATCACTACTCCCACCGTCCTCTCTCCTCTCTGATCACTACTCCCATCGTCCTCTGTCCTCTCTCTGATCACTACACCCATCGTCCTCTGTCCTCTCTCTGATCACTACTCCCATCCTCCTCTGTCCTCTCTCTGATCACTACTCCCATCCTCCTCTGTCCTCTCTCTGATCACTACTCCCATCCTCCTGTCCTCTCTCTCTGATCACTACTCCCATCGTCCTCTGTCCTCTCTCTGATCACTACTCCCATCGTCCTCTCTCCTCTCTGATCACTACTCCATCCTCCTCTGTCCTCTCTCTGATCACTACTCCCATCCTCCTCTCTCCTCTCTCTGATCACTACTCCCATCCTCCTGTCCTCTCTCTCTGATCACTACTCCCATCGTCTTCTGTCCTCTCTCTGATCATTACTCCCATCCTCCTCTCTCTGATCAATACTCCCATCGTCCTCTCTCTGATCACTACTCCCATCCTCCTCTCTCTGATCAATACTCCCATCGTCCTCTCTCTGATCACTACTCCCATCCTCCTCTCTCTGATCACTACTCCCATCGTCCTCTCTCTGATCAATACTCCCATCCTCCTGTGTCCTCTCTCTGATCACTACTCCCATCCTCCTCTGTCCTCTCTCTGATCACTACTCCCATCCTCCTCTGTCCTCTCTCTGATCACTACTCCCATCCTCCTCTCTCCTCTCTCTGATCACTACTCCCATCGTCCTCTGTCCTCTCTCTGATCACTACTACCATCGTCCTCTCTCCTCTCTCTCTGATCACTACTCCCATCCTCCTGTCTCCTCTCTCTGATCACTACTCCCATCCTCCTGTCCTCTCTCTGATCACTACTCCATCCTCCTGTCTCCTCTCTGATCACTACTCCCATCCTCCTCTGTCCTCTCTCTGATCACTACTCCCATCCTCCTCTGTCCTCTCTCTGATCACTACTCCCATCGTCCTCTGTCCTCTCTCTGATCACTACTCCCATCGTCCTCTGTCCTCTCTCTGATCACTACTCCCATCGTCCTCTCTCCTCTCTCTGATCACTACTCCCATCGTCCTCTCTCCTCTGATCACTACTCCCCTCTTCCTCTGTCCTCTCTCTGATCACTACTCCCATCGTCCTCTGTCCTCTCTCTGATCACTACTCCCATCCTCCTGTCTCCTCTCTCTGATCACTACTCCCATCCTCCTGTCTCCTCTCTCTGATCACTACTCCCATCCTCCTGTCTCCTCTCTGATAACTACTCCCATCCTCCTGTCTCCTCTCTGATCACTACTCCCATCCTCCTCTGTCCTCTCTCTGATCACTACTCCCCTCTTCCTCTGTCCTCTCTCTGATCACTACTCCCATCGTCCTCTCTCTGATCACTACTCCCATCCTCCTCTGTCCTCTCTCTGATCACTACTCCCATCGTCCTCTCTCCTCTCTGATCACTACTCCCATCCTCCTCTCTCCTCTCTCTCTGATCACTACTCCCATCCTCCTGTCCTCTCTGATCACTACTCCATCGTCCTCTCTCCTCTCTCTGATCACTACTCCCATCCTCCTCTGTCCTCTCTCTGATCACTACTCCCATCGTCCTCTGTCCTCTCTCTGATCACTACTCCCATCGTCCTCTGTCCTCTCTCTGATCACTACTCCCATCCTCCTCTGTCCTCTCTCTGATCACTACTCCCATCCTCCTCTGTCCTCTCTCTGATCACTACTCCCATCGTTCTCTCTCCTCTCTCCGATCACTACTCCCATCCTCCTCTGTCCTCTCTCTGATCACTACTCCCATCGTTCTCTCTCCTCTCTCCGATCACTACTCCCATCCTCCTCTGTCCTCTCTCTGATCACTACTCCCATCCTCCTCTCTCCTCTCTGATCACTACTCCCATCCTCCTCTGTCCTCTCTCTGATCACTACTCCCATCCTCCTCTGTCCTCTCTCTGATCACTACTCCCATCGTCCTCTCTCTGATCACTACTCCCATCGTTCTCTCTCCTCTCTCCAATCACTACTCCCATCCTCCTCTCTCCTCTCTCCGATCACTACTCCCATCCTCCTCTCTCCTCTCTCTGATCACTACTCCCATCGTCCTCTCTCCGATCACTACTCCCATCGTCCTCCGTCCTCTCTCTGATCACTACTCCCATCCTCCTCTGTCCTCCTCTCTCTGATCACTACTACTCCCATCCTCCTCTGTCCTCTCTCTGATCACTACTCCCATTGTCCTCTCTCCTCTCTCTGATCACTACTCCATCCTCCTCTCTCCTCTCTCTGATCACTACTCCCGTCGTCCTCTCTCTGATCACTACTCCCATCGTCCTCTCTCTGATCACTACTCCATCGTCCTCTCTCCGATCACTACTCCCATCGTCCTCTCTCCGATCACTACTCCCATCGTCCTCGGTCCTCTCTCTCTGATCACTACTACTCCCATCCTCCTCTGTCCTCCTCTCTCTGATCACTACTACTCCCATCCTCCTCTGTCCTCCTCTCTCTGATCACTACTACTCCCATCCTCCTCTGTCCTCTCTCCGATCACTACTCCCATCGTCCTCTCTCCGATCACTACTCCCATCGTCCTCTCTCCTCTCTCCGATCACTACTCCCATCGTCCTCTCTCCTCTCTCCGATCACTACTCCCATCGTCCTCTCTCCTCTCTCCGATCACTACTCCCATCCTCCTCTGTCCTCTCTCTGATCACTACTCCCATCGTCCTCTCTCCTCTCTCTCTGATCACTACTCCCATCCTCCTGTCCTCTCTCTGATCACTACTCCCATCCTCCTGTCTCCTCTCTCTGATCACTACTCCCATCCTCCTGTCTCCTCTCTGATCACTACTCCCATCGTCCTCTGTCCTCTCTCTGATCACTACTCCCATCGTCCTCTCTCCTCTCTCTCTGATCACTACTCCCATCCTCCTGTCCTCTCTCTGATCACTACTCCCATCCTCCTGTCTCCTCTCTCTGATCACTACTCCCATCCTCCTGTCTCCTCTCTGATCACTACTCCCATCCTCCTCTGTCCTCTCTCTGATCACTACTCCCATCGTCCTCTGTCCTCTCTCTGATCACTACTCCCATCCTCCTGTCTCCTCTCTCTGATCACTACTCCCATCCTCCTGTCTCCTCTCTGATCACTACTCCCATCCTCCTGTCTCCTCTCTGATCACTACTCCATCCTCCTCTGTCCTCTCTCTGATCACTACTCCCATCCTCCTCTGTCCTCTCTCTCTGATCACTACTCCCATCCTCCTCTGTCCTCTCTCTGATCACTACTCCCATCCTCCTCTGTCCTCTCTCTGATCACTACTCCCATCCTCCTCTGTCCTCTCTCTCTGATCACTACTCCCCTCTTCCTCTGTCCTCTCTCTGATCACTACTCCCATCCTCCTCTGTCCTCTCTCTGATCACTACTCCCATCCTCCTCTGTCCTCTCTCTGATCACTACTCCCATCCTCCTCTGTCCTCTCTCTCTGATCACTACTCCCATCCTCCTCTGTCCTCTCTCTGATCACTACTCCCCTCTTCCTCTGTCCTCTCTCTGATCACTACTCCCATCGTCCTCTCTCTGATCACTACTCCCCTCTTCCTCTGTCCTCTCTCTGATCACTACTCCATCGTCCTCTGTCCTCTCTCTGATCACTACTCCCATCCTCCTCTGTCCTCTCTCTGATCACTACTCCCATCGTTCTCTCTCCTCTCTCCGATCACTACTCCCATCCTCCTCTGTCCTCTCTCTGATCACTACTCCCATCCTCCTCTGTCCTCTCTCTGATCACTACTCCCATCCTCCTCTCTCCTCTCTGATCACTACTCCCATCGTCCTCTGTCCTCTCTCTGATCACTACTCCCATCGTCCTCTCTCTGATCACTACTCCCATCGTCCTCTCTCTGATCACTACTCCCATCGTCCTCTCTCTGATCACTACTCCCATCGTCCTCTCTCTGATCACTACTCCCATCGTCCTCTCTCTGATCACTACTCCCATCCTCCTCTGTCCTCTCTCTGATCACTACTCCCATCGTCCTCTCTCTGATCACTACTCCCATCGTTCTCTCTCCTCTCTCCGATCACTACTCCCATCCTCCTCTCTCCTCTCTCCGATCACTACTCCCATCCTCCTCTCTCCTCTCTCTGATCACTACTCCCATCGTCCTCTCTCTGATCACTACTCCCATCGTCCTCTGTCCTCTCTCTGATCACTACTCCCATCGTCCTCTCTCCTCTCTCTGATCACTACTCCCATCGTCCTCTCTCCTCTGATCACTACTCCCCTCTTCCTCTGTCCTCTCTCTGATCACTACTCCCATCGTCCTCTCTCTGATCACTACTCCATCGTCCTCTCTCTGATCACTACTCCCATCGTCCTCTCTCTGATCACTACTCCCATCGTCCTCTCTCTGATCACTACTCCCATCGTCCTCTCTCTGATCACTACTCCCATCCTCCTCTGTCCTCTCTCTGATCACTACTCCCATCGTCCTCTCTCCGATCACTACTCCCATCCTCCTCTGTCCTCTCTCTGATCACTACTCCCATCCTCCTCTGTCCTCTCTCTGATCACTACTCCCATCCTCCTCTCTCCTCTCTGATCACTACTCCCATCGTCCTCTGTCCTCTCTCTGATCACTACTCCCATCGTCCTCTCTCTGATCACTACTCCCATCGTCCTCTCTCTGATCACTACTCCCATCGTCCTCTCTCTGATCACTACTCCCATCGTCCTCTCTCTGATCACTACTCCCATCGTCCTCTCTCTGATCACTACTCCCATCCTCCTCTGTCCTCTCTCTGATCACTACTCCCATCGTCCTCTCTCTGATCACTACTCCCATCGTCCTCTCTCTGATCACTACTCCCATCGTTCTCTCTCCTCTCTCCGATCACTACTCCCATCCTCCTCTCTCCTCTCTCCGATCACTACTCCATCCTCCTCTCTCCTCTCTCCGATCACTACTCCCATCCTCCTCTCTCCTCTCTCTGATCACTACTCCCATCCTCCTCTCTCCTCTCTCTGATCACTACTACTCCCATCCTCCTCTCTCTGATCACTACTCCCATCCTCCTCTGTCCTCTCTCTGATCACTAAACTACTCCCATCGTCCTCTCTCCTCTCTCTGATCACTACTCCCATCGTCCTCTGTCCTCTCTCCGATCACTACTCCCATCGTCCTCTCTCCTCTCTCTGATCACTACTCCCATCGTCCTCTGTCCTCTCTCTGATCACTACTCCCATCCTCCTCTGTCCTCTCTCTGATCACTACTCCCATCGTCCTCTGTCCTCTCTCTGATCACTACTCCCATCCTCCTCTGTCCTCTCTCTGATCACTACTCCCATCCTCCTGTCCTCTCTCTGATCACTACTCTCATCGTCCTCTCTCCTCTCTCTGATCACTACTCCCATCCTCCTCTCTCCTCTCTCTGATCACTACTCCCATCCTCCTCTCTCCTCTCTGATCACTACTCCCATCGTCCTCTGTCCTCTCTCTGATCACTACTCCCATCCTCCTCTGTCCTCTCTCTGATCACTACTCCCATCGTTCTCTCTCCTCTCTCCGATCACTACTCCCATCCTCCTCTGTCCTCTCTCTGATCACTACTCCCATCCTCCTCTGTCCTCTCTCTGATCACTACTCCCATCCTCCTCTCTCCTCTCTGATCACTACTCCCATCGTCCTCTGTCCTCTCTCTGATCACTACTCCCATCGTCCTCTCTCTGATCACTACTCCCATCGTCCTCTCTCTGATCACTACTCCCATCGTCCTCTCTCTGATCACTACTCCCATCGTCCTCTCTCTGATCACTACTCCCATCGTCCTCTCTCTGATCACTACTCCCATCGTCCTCTCTCTGATCACTACTCCCATCCTCCTCTGTCCTCTCTCTGATCACTACTCCCATCGTCCTCTCTCTGATCACTACTCCCATCGTCCTCTCTCTGATCACTACTCCCATCGTTCTCTCTCCTCTCTCCGATCACTACTCCCATCCTCCTCTCTCCGATCACTACTCCCATCCTCCTCTCTCCTCTCTCTGATCACTACTCCCATCGTCCTCTCTCTGATCACTACTCCCATCGTCCTCCGTCCTCTCTCTGATCACTACTCCCTTCCTCCTCTGTCCTCCTCTCTCTGATCACTACTACTCCCATCCTCCTCTCTCCTCTCTCTGATCACTACTACTCCCATCCTCCTCTGTCCTCTCTCTGATCACTACTCCCATCGTCCTCTCTCCTCTCTCTGATCACTACTCCCATCGTCCTCTGTCCTCTCTCCGATCACTACTCCCATCGTCCTCTCTCCTCTCTCTGATCACTACTCCCATCGTCCTCTGTCCTCTCTCTGATCACTACTCCCATCCTCCTCTCTCCTCTCTGATCACTACTCCCATCCTCCTCTCTCTGATCACTACTCCCATCCTCCTCTGTCCTCTCTGATCACTACTCCCATCGTCCTCTGTCCTCTCTCTGATCACTACTCCCATCCTCCTCTCTCCTCTCTCTGATCACTACTCCCATCCTCCTCTCTCCTCTCTCTCTGATCACTACTCCCATCCTCCTCTCTCCTCCTCTCTGATCACTACTCCCATCCTCCTCTCTCCTCTCTCTGATCACTACTCCCATCCTCCTCTCTGATCACTACTCCCATCCTCCTCTCTCCTCTCTCTGATCACTACTCCCATCCTCCTCTCTCCTCTCTGATCACTACTCCCATCCTCCTCTCTCCTCTCTCTGATCACTACTCCCATCCTCCTCTGTCCTCTCTCTGATCACTACTCCCATCCTCCTCTGTCCTCTCTCTGATCACTACTCCCATCGTCCTCTGTCCTCCTCTCTCTGATCACTACTCCCATCGTCCTCTCTCCGATCACTACTCCCATCTTCCTCTGTCCTCTCTCTGATCACTACTCCCATCGTCCTCTGTCCTCTCTCTCTGATCACTACTCCCATCGTCCTCTCTCCTCTCTCTGATCACTACTCCCATCCTCCTCTCTCCTCTCTGATCACTACTCCCATCGTCCTCTGTCCTCTCTCTGATCACTACTCCCATCCTCCTCTGTCCTCTCTCTGATCACTACTCCCATCGTCCTCTGTCCTCTCTCTGATCACTACTCCCATCCTCCTCTGTCCTCTCTCTGATCACTACTCCCATCCTCCTCTCTCTGATCACTACTCCCATCCTCCTCTCTCTGATCACTACTCCCATCCTCCTCTCTCCTCTCTGATCACTACTCCCATCGTCCTCTGTCCTCTCTCTGATCACTACTCCCATCCTCCTCTCTCTGATCACTACTCCCATCCTCCTCTCTCTGATCACTACTCCCATCGTCCTCTCTCCTCTCTGATCACTACTCCCATCCTCCTCTGTCCTCTCTCTGATCACTACTCCCATCGTCCTCTGTCCTCTCTCTGATCACTACTCCCATCGTCCTCTGTCCTCTCTCTGATCACTACTCCCATCGTCCTCTGTCCTCTCTCTGATCACTACTCCCATCCTCCTCTCTCCTCTCTCTGATCACTACTCCCATCCTCCTCTGTCCTCTCTCTGATCACTACTCCCATCCTCCTCTCTCCTCTCTCCGATCACTACTCCCATCCTCCTCTGTCCTCTCTCTGATCACTACTCCCATCCTCCTCTGTAGCTCACACGTGTTTTCGGTTTGTTTGTGCCTTTGGTTATGAATAAAGTTTCTTGTGGGGGCGTGGTTTCGGTACACAATATGGCGGCCTCCATGCACGGGGCGGCTCGGGCCGTTATCCGGGTCTGTGGGTGGGACTGCGGTTTTCGGCGCGTTCACTCTGTGCGGTCTCGAGCGCTCACTTGTGGGGTGCCGGGGTCACGTGAGCAGGACTTCCGGGGTTCTCGGGGCTCGGGAGGGTTCGGGGGTTCGGGGCCGCTTTATATCGGGGCCTTCGTCGGGGCGGGGTTTGGGCTCTGGAGTTGGGGGCGTGATTCACGTCAGAAAGTGGAGGCGGCAAAACCCGAAGCTCCGCCCACTGACTCCCCGAAATCTGACAACGCATCGCCCCGCAAAGTCTTCAACTTCATCGCTGATGTGGCCGAAAAGTGCGCCCCGGGTGTGGTGAACATCGAGACCCTGGGCAGGTGAGTGACCCCCCTGCACCCCAATAGTGACCCCGTCCCCGATACTGACCCCAACAGTGACCCCCTGCACCCCAATAGTGACCCCGATACTGACCCCAACAGTGACCCCCCCCCCTGCACCCCAATACTGACCCCCCCTGCACCTCAATAGTGACCCTGTCCCTGATACTGACCCCAATACTGACCCCCCCCTGCACCCTAGTGGTATATTACACCCTATATTATACATGAGCGGTATATTACACCTTATATTATACACTGAGCGGTATATTACATCTTATATTATACACTGAGCGGTATATTACACCTTATATTATACACTGAGCGGTATATTACACCCTATATTATACATGAGCGGTATATTACATCTTATATTATACATGAGCGGTATATTACACCTTATATTATACACTGAGCGGTATATTACATCTTATATTATACACTGAGCGGTATATTACACCCTATATTATACATGAGCGGTATATTACATCTTATATTATACATGAGCGGTATATTACACCTTATATTATACACTGAGCGGTATATTACACCCTATATTATACATGAGCGGTATATTACATCTTATATTATACACTGAGCGGTATATTACACCCTATATTATACACTGAGCGGTATATTACACCTTATATTATACATGAGCGGTATATTACACCTTATATTATACACTGAGTGGTATATTACACCCTATATTATACATGAACGGTATATTACACCTTATATTATACATGAGCGGTATATCACACCTTATATTATACACTGAGCGGTATATTACACCTTATATTATACACTGAGCGGTATATTACACCTTATATTATACATGAGCGGTATATTACACCTTATATTATACATGAGCGGTATATCACACCTTATATTATACACTGAGCGGTATATTACACCCTATATTATACACTGAGCGGTATATTACACCTTATATTATACACTGAGCGGTATATTACACCTTATATTATACATGAGCGGTATATCACACCTTATATTATACATGAGCGGTATATTACACCTTATATTATACATGAGCGGTATATTACACCTTATATTATACATGAGCGGTATATTACACCTTATATTATACACTGGGCGGTATATTACACCTTATATTATACACTGAGCGGTATATCACACCTTATATTATACATGAGCGGTATATTACACCCTATATTATACACTGAGCGGTATATTACACCCTATATTATACACTGAGCGGTATATCACACCTTATATTATACATGAGCGGTATATTACACCTTATATTATACACTGAGCGGTATATTACACCTTATATTATACACTGAGCGGTATATTACACCCTATATTATACACTGAGCGGTATATCACACCTTATATTATACATGAGCGGTATATTACACCTTATATTATACATGAGCGGTATATTACACCTTATATTATACACTGAGTGGTATATTACACCTTATATTATACATGAGCGGTATATTACACCCTATATTATACATGAGCGGTATATTACCTTATATTATACATGAGCGGTATATTACACCTTATATTATACATGAGCGGTATATTACACCTTATATTATACATGAGCGGTATATTACACCTTATATTATACATGAGCGGTATATTACACCTTATATTATACACTGAGCGGTATATTACACCTTATATTATACATGAGCGGTATATTACACCTTATATTATACACTGAGCGGTATATTACACCTTATATTATACACTGAGCGGTATATTACACCCTATATTATACACTGAGCGGTATATTACACCTTATATTATACATGAGCGGTATATTACACCTTATATTATACACTGAGCGGTATATTACACCTTATATTATACACTGAGCGGTATATTACACCCTATATTATACACTGAGCGGTATATTACACCTTATATTATACACTGAGCGGTATATTACACCCTATATTATACACTGAGCGGTATATTACACCTTATATTATACACTGAGCGGTATATTACACCTTATATTATACACTGAGCGGTATATTACACCCTATATTATACACTGAGCGGTATATTACACCTTATATTATAGGGTCATTCCGTGTCAAGTGAACCAATGATTTTTCCCTCTATATTTTTAATTCTTTTGAGATTTTGTTATTTGGTAATAGTGTGTCGGAGAATGCAAAATGTGAAGAAAAAAAAAATTCTAGAAATTGTTTTGGATTTTTAATTGATTTTCAAAGTTCAGAAAAAGTGCGAATTTCTGTGTTTCCTTCCTTTACATTTCTCCTCATAACTTAGGCTAGAAAAAAGATAGAGAAACAAAATAAACGCCATTCTACTCAGAACTAATCAGGCTTTCACCAAATATGTCACAAGAGTATCTTTGTTAATATTTTACCCATGTGAACGCAAACGCTAAATTTTAAAATGCATTTCCGAAAAAAAACGTTTTATTTAAAATTTTCAAAAAAATGCACATGGGTCTGCTATGCCCTTAGCCAAAATTCAATTTGGGATCGCGATGGGATAATATTTTAAAATATAACTATTAGTGTCATTCCGAAAATCTTGAATTCAGATCTGTTCAGCCTGTGGTTTAAAAGTGTGGGGTCTATATGTGAGATATGTACAGAGAATGAGCCACCTCTATATGTGAGATATGTACAGAGAATGAGCCACCTCTGTATGTGAGATATGTACAGAGAATGAGCCACCTCTATATGTGAGATATGTACAGAGAATGAGCCACCTCTATATGTGAGATATGTACAGAGAATGAGCCACCTCTATATGTGAGATATGTACAGAGAATGAGCCACCTCTGTATGTGAGATATGTACAGAGAATGAGCCACCTCTGTATGTGAGATATGTACAGAGAATGAGCCACCTCTATATGTGAGATATGTACAGAGAATGAGCCACCTCTATATGTGAGATATGTACAGAGAATGAGCCACCTCTATATGTGAGATATGTACAGAGAATGAGCCACCTCTATATGTGAGATATGTACAGAGAATGAGCCACCTCTGTATGTGAGATATGTACAGAGAATGAGCCACCTCTGTATGTGAGATATGTACAGAGAATGAGCCACCTCTATATGTGAGATATGTACAGAGAATGAGCCACCTCTATATGTGAGATATGTACAGAGAATGAGCCACCTCTATATGTGAGATATGTACAGAGAATGAGCCACCTCACAAAGTGTCAGACTAGCAGTATCCAGGTCCTGTAATATGACACTAGAGTGGGACCATCTCTCTCAGAGGTGTGTTTCTGGTAGGACACTTATTGTAGTTCACCTCAGATAATGACAAGAAGGGAGGTTCCAATCTTCATGTTTGATGCCTGTCCCTTATTATTAAAGGTAGAGTAGAGTCATTAATACAGAAGTCATGTTGTTATATTCTCATATTGCATTGCTCAGTATATGTTGATGCAGTCACTGATGTAAGGAATGACTGAGGACTTGATACTATGACCAGCCGTAATACTAATATACAGAATGTCCCACAGACGGCAATACAGTTGTATTGTCTATGGGACTTGCAATCAAGTGACCGCAGGTTCAAGCCCCCGGGGGGGGGAATAAAATAGTAAAAAAAAAAAAAAAAAAAGTTTTAAAAATATATAATAAAAATATGGAATAAATAAAAGTTCTAAATCACCTCCTGTCCCTAGAATATATATATAAAAGTAGAAAATCATATATCATAAACCACCGGGTTTTTTTTTCAATACAAGGTGATCAAAGAAATACATATTCCCCAAAATGGTATAACTAAAAAGTACTTCTGGCCCCGCAAAAAAAAAAAAAAAAAAACACTCTATGCGTCCCCGTACAGCTGCAGGGTCACCTGTCAATGTGGCCTTGCAGCTGTTCCAAAACTACAACTCCCATATATTAAATATTTTACCATTTTTTGCTTCAAAAATTTTTTTCCCTATTTTCCTCCTCTAAAACCTAGGTGCGTCTTATAGTCCGAAAAATACGGTAAATGTTAAATTCAGCAAGTTGTAATTTGAAAAGAAAAAAGGAAGAAGCTCACACAAACATAAAATCAGATGATTCAAGGCTTAAAAATTTTTTTTAAAAAAATTGATCCCAATTTTGTCCCAAGTTGAAAACCTGTAAAAATATAACCAAGAACACAAGTAACACAAATGCATTTTTTCACAATTTTAAAACATACGTTTTTTTTACAATTGCGCATCAAAATTTTGAATTTGATTTCTCCAAAACAAAATATAAAGAAACATTGTCTTGTGACCGATCAGATGAAAGCCGGTACCAGCTCTGAGAAAAATGATGCCTCTCCCACCTATTTATCTTAATTCTAGCCCAAGATATGTTAAAAAATGTAAAGCCATACCAGGCCAAAATTCACACTTTTTCAAAACTTTAGAATTCTATAAAAAATTAACTGATGAAGAAAAAAATTCAAAACTTTTTATTTGTAATTAACTTAAGTTGTACTTCATAAAAAATAAAAATAAAAAAAAAATCTAAAGACGTCAGGTAAAAAAAATATTCCTATTTGGATCACTTGATATGGAATGACCCTATACACTGAGCTTTTTATTATACCTTATATTATACACTTATACACTGAGCGGTATATTACACCTTATATTATACATGAGCGGTATATTACACCTTATATTATACACTGAGCGGTATATTACACCTTATATTATACATGAGCGGTATATTACACCTTATATTATACACTGAGCGGTATATTACACCTTATATTATACACTGAGCGGTATATTACACA